>NW_018251430.1:6817-7233 GCF_001263595.1 Phalaenopsis equestris | reverse complement strand
TCATATATAAAATCAAAGTCATACAAACTACAACAAGTAAATAACTTATCTCTAATTTCTCCCCAAGAACACTCCTTGAAGTTCCTCTAAATCTTTTCTTTTCTTTACAGCACACAAAATTCTTTTTCGAAGTGGCAAGGAGGAAGAAATCTCTCACTTTCCCTCCACCCTTACAATCTCTCGAAGAAATCCTCACAATTGTTACACACTAATGGAACCTCTCTAACCTCCAGGACCTCTAGCACACTATCTCCCTCCTATTTTTCGGCCAAAATGTTCTTTTAAAGTTGTAGATGAGCTTTCCCAAGAGTTGCCTAAGCATCCCTTCAAAATTTGGCCTTATTCAAAGCTTGAGTAGGCATAATCGTCGAGCTCGCCGTCGGCGGCCTTGAGGGCGCCCGTGGCGGGCTTCTGGA
>NW_018251430.1:0-6764 GCF_001263595.1 Phalaenopsis equestris | reverse complement strand
GCGCCCTAGTTCAAATCTTCACATTTTGGTCCTTTTCGCTACAAATTTGCTCATTTTTGCATCTTTTTGCTCCAATGACTCTAATTCTTTATTCCTGCAACAAAACATCAAAAATACCTTTCTTTAAAGTACAATATCATAAAAAACAGTATAAAATAGGTATGAAAATCTCAACATATTTTCTTTTGGTCACCTACTCCCGCGCCCGCAGCCCCCGCAGTCTTCATTCCCTCTTTCTCTCGCGGCAGGCATCTTTCCCTCTCCACTCTTCCTTCCTACCAGCAGCTATCATACCTTTCAAGCTCCCCTCCACCAGTCAGCTCCTCTTATGTGAAACTCTCTTCCGGTTGAGATCACCACAAAAATCAAAAACAACCCTCTCCCTCCATAGCAGCTGACGAGCCCTGCTACGCGAAACTCCCATCTTTTCTTCGCAAGATTCTCCCTCTGACTTGCTTAACCACCCTCAGCAAGCTTCCCCTCTGGCAGCAAGCTGAAGCTCACGCCTCCTCTCTATTAAGAAATTAGGGCGAAGAAAAAACAAGAATCGATACAAATCTAGAAGAACACACAAAGATTTAACGAGTTTTGACAAAGATGCTTACATCCTCGGGAGCAGAGCGGCGACTTTCTTTAAATATTCAGAAAAGAATACAGAATACAAGATTCAACTCACCTAGGGTTACACACAAGATATATATATATATATAACTTTATAGTACAATATGTAATTACTTAAATTACCCATGTACCAAACCGTGGGGTGTTGCTCTCGCACCGTCAGCCCACATAATGAAACTCCCCCGATTGGACATATCCTTCCGCTCCACTCCGCTCGTGGGCTCCGATCTGCTCCAACATCTATCTCATTTATGGTATATGAGCCATACATAACAAATCTCCACCTTGGCGAATATCCAGCCCCTTAGGAGAAATATATCATGGAGTTTCTTATGCACCCATGTGGGTTGGGCCACCACGCTACCACTGCTCCCTCGCTCTGATCCCCCCAACCTACTAAATTCCAAGAGACACAGTTCTTAAATTCCAAGAGACATCTCTTCATTCCAAGAGACTCCAAATTTTGGTATTATGACCCATACCTAACAAATCTCCGCCTTAGCGGATATCCAACCCCTTTAGGAGAAATGCATATGTCAATCAAATCTCCACCTTGGAGAATATCTAGACCCTTAGGAGAAATACATATGCCTAACAAATCTCCATTTTTGCGAACATCCAGCCCTTTAGGAGAAATACATCATGGAGTTTCTTATGCAACAATGTGGGCTGGGTCACCACGCTTTCGCTGTGCCCTCGCTCCCCCCAACCTACTAAACTCCAAGAGACACACCTCTTTAATTCCAAGAGACATCTTTTGTTAGGAAGAGACTCCAAATTCTGGTATTATGAGTCATACCTAACAAATCTCCACATTGGTGAATGTCCTCGCTGGAATCCTCCAGGCTGAGCCCTTCGTACAACATTGCGCGGATTTCCTTCCAATCGGGCAGCCTTCAGCTTCCGATTTTGCCTTCAACAGTATCTCCACCTTGGCGAATATCCAGCTCCTTAGAAGAAATACATATGACTAACAAATTTCCATCATGGTGATAATTCAGCCCCATAGAAGAAAATACATCATGGAGTTTCTTATACCGAAGTGGGTTGGACAACCAAATCTTTTTAAATAATCCCTTAATTAAGCTTTCCATAATTAAGTTTCCAAGAAAAAAAAAATTTCCCTTAATTAAGCTCCCCTTTTTTCCAGAAAAGCTTCGCCTATGTTTTCCAGAAAAAACTCATTTTTTCTTTCAGAAAAGCTCCGTTTTCCGTCCCAAAAAAGTTCTGCCTATGTTTTCCTTCTAGAAAAGTTTCGCATCTGCTTTCCAGATTTCTCCGCAGTAGCAAAAGAAAATTGCAGAAATTATGCCACTTCAGGAAACCAATATTTTGCCTCCAAGAACCAGCAGGAAACAAATCAAAATCTCCAGCAAAGGAATTTCAGCCAAACCAACAAAGAAACAAATCTTGAGCTTTCCGATTTCCGCTTCCAATTCTGATTTTCACCTTCAGCAGCAGGAAATAGAGAAGGAAAGATACAATTACTCCTCCGTGAAAGGCCTCCTCCGCTCAGCTCGGCGTGCACAGAAGGAAATTTATTTTAGCATGCAATAACTTTCTTAATTAAAATTTTCTTCTAAATCTGCTCCTGCTTGCCTCCCTCGTCGAACACCTCCACCGACCGTCGATCTGCCTTTTTTGCGGAAGAAGTCTGCTACGTCTTCCTTGTTGCGATGCTGCGCCGCACAAAACCTCTCTGCGAACTACGACAGAACCGTTGCGACTCTGCAGAGGACTGTCGCGATTCTTGAAGTGAGAGCTTCTTTCTGTTCCTTCGTCGAACTGCTTCCTAAACCGAGCTCCTCTGTGAAATTCCTCGCTGGAATCCTCCAGGCTGAGCCCTTCGTACAACATTGCGCGGATTTCCTTCCAATCGGGCAGCCTTCAGCTTCCGATTTTGCCTTCAACAGTAAAATAAAGTAATCGGAAGCTTCCTTTTCTCGTTTGCCTCCTGCAAAGGAAATTCGAATGTTCATTCCCGCAACCATCGAATCAAATCAGAAATCAAAAATTTCTTTTTGATTTTCTCATCCGCTCCAGGCTACAATTGAACTTTTCTATTCTTTTGCCTCTGCGCTTACAAAATTTTCTTCTCTTCTGTCCTAAAACTTGTCTCCGATACAACTTGTTGAGAAATTAGAAAACAAGAATTGACACAAATCTAGAATAACACGCAAAGATTTAACGAGATTCGGCAAAGATGCCTGCATCCTCGGGAGCAGAGCAGCGTCTTCCTTTTCAATATTCAGAAAAGAATACATAATACAATATTCAGCTCTCTCACTAAGACCTAAGATTACAAACATGTTTATTTATAATCCCAGAGTAAACCCTACAGTATAATATGTAATTCTCAAATTACCCTTGTACCGTATAGCCCCAACCCACATAACGTAACTTTCCGATTTGGACAGATTTATCCGCTCTCCTCCGCTTCATTCCAGTATTTGTCCTTATATGGTATATGAGTCATATCATAACAAAACTCCACCTTGGCCAATATCCAGCCCCTTAGGAGGAAAGATACCTGGGAGTTACACCTGCATCAATGTGGGTTAGGCCACCTCCCTCTGTTGCTTGAGAAAAAATATTACGTTAGGACTCTAGACACAGTGCTATGTCCAGAGTCAAATGAAAAAAGTCAGCTATATAGCCTGATCTCATTGCCCAAAAAAATTTTAAAAAACACTCATTTAGCGTGACTTGATCCGAATCCAGCCCCAAAAAGCCACAAAGCGACTTTTTGTCAAAAGCGAATCTCACTAAAAGTGATTTTTCACATTTTTTGCTCCGGTAAATTTGTAAAATTACATTTAGTCGCTTTAGGTTGTCTTATCAATGTGTTTCAAGAAAGTGTGATAGATTTCTCTGTCGATAAGGAAATATTGGTGATGAAATTAGGAAATAATGTAAACCAGTTTCAATCAGATGGGAGTTTAGTTTAATTTTGTTTTGGTTTGAGTTTTTTTATTAGTTTCGTGTTATGCTGATTCTAATTGGTTTTTGTTAGGTGTTTTAGTTATAGTTTGTTTGGTGTTATTGTGATGTTTAGGGATGTTATTTTGGTTTAGGGTTTAGGATTACTATGTTGTTATGCCTACTTTTGCGGTGTTAGTTTAGTGGTATTTTACTATTTGGTTATGTTATTAGGGAGTTATTATAGTGTTATGGTTTAGTTTTTGTGATTGTAGTGTTCTTGTGGTGTTATTGTGGTGTTGGTATTAGTGTGGTGTAATCGTGGTGTTATTAGTGTGTTAATGGTGGTTTTATTGTGGTGTTAGTGTAGTATTATTGCTGTAGTAATGTCATCTTAGTGTGGTTTTCTGTGGTGTTATTGTGGCGTTTTCTCTATATCTAATCATCATTAAATTGGTGAGCAAATGTACAGTCTCGAAATGTGTGCAATGATCCAATTGAAGAGTTGCTTCTTCACACCGCGGTCCATAATAATCAAGAAGCATATGAAAGCTATTGTGCCAATGCACATCATGTAGGATTTATTTTTAGGAAGGAACATAACAACTATTGGTCAAACTCTAAGAAGATTAAGACTAAAGATTTTATTTGTGGAAAAGCTGGCCAGAAGGAGTCAAACTTCACCAACACAGTGAAGTTCAAAAAAGCTAACACGAGTACTAGCAGGCCATGGTTAGATATGTCATCGATGTTGAAGGAAATTGGACAGTGAAGAAATTCATTGAAAGTCATAACCACCTTGTGGCCAAAAGTGGTGATAAGCATCCTCTGCATTTCAGTGGAAATATAGGTGAGTTAAATGCAAATGTGTTGGGATCGATGAAAAGATTAAGGATCAGGGCAACTAATGCATATAGCTTTATGGCTACAGAGATTGGGGGTATGAAGAACTTAGAATGTACGAAGAGAGATGCATTCAATTTTATTCAAAGAAAAAGAAGAGAAAGAGTAGAATAAGAGAATTTTAATTCTCTAATAGAGTTGTGCATGAAGAGGTAAGCTGAGGATACCATGTTTGCCTGAGATTTTTCAACAGATGAGTCTGGTAGACTCACAAGTTTTTTTTGGAGTGACGAGTTATCCATGCTTGATTATGATTATTTTTGGGATGTAATATTTTTTTACACAAGCTGTAAATTAAATAGATATAATTTATTCTGCACTCCTTTTGTGGGAGTGAACCACCACTGACAAAACGTCCTCTTTGGAGTTGGCTTTTTATCTAAGGAGAACATTATTTTTTTCATTTGGTTATTCAAAAATAAGGGACAAGCATCCACCGACAATTTTCAATGATCATGATCAAGCAATGACATGAGATATTGAAGTTTGTCTCCCTCAAACACAACACAGATTTTAACAATGACAGATATACAAGAAATTTCCTTCATAAGTTCATTGTTGTATGACTTTCAAGATTATGAGTGATTTCATTTACAAATGCATAAGCAAGTGTGATTCTGATAAGGATTTTAAAAAAAATTGTCCCACAATGACTGAGAAGGGGAACCTACACAACAATGTGTGGTTAAATGACATGTGCAATATCAAACATAAATGATCGACAACCTTAACTAAAGAATTTTTTTTCATGAGAATATTATCAACACAAAGAAGTGAGTCCACAAATAATATCTATCACGGTGTTTCCAAGTCTACTAGCTCTATCATTGATTGTTTTGTTGGTCTTGAAAATATGAAATCATGGTGCCAGAATGAGAAGGATGAAGATTTTAAAAGTGGTCAATCCGTCATTTCTCCCATGGTAAAAGTCAGCCTAGTCTTTAAACAAACTACCATATTTTATTCGAGGAAGCTTTACTCATGTTCCAGTAAGAGCTATTGGATGGGATATGTTGACTTACAGTTGAATTCTTTGCAGAGAGTGACTCAAAATATTATGTAAAGAATTTGGATAATCAAGGGACAAACAAACACTGAATTGTGAAACTTGAAAAAGTTAATTATAAGGTCACTTGTAGTTGCAAAAAGTTTAAAATGATAGAGTTTATGTGTTCTCACTCTCTGTATGTTCTTAATGTGGCTAAAATAAAGCTAATTCTCGAGAAATATTTGTTATGTTGATAGTCTGTTCACGATAAAAGGGTCATGTATAACAGTTTTGGTTACAAACATCTGAAACAATCCCAAATGAGCATTGGTTCTTCAAGTGACCTATTATTTTGCTCACACACTCACAAGTTTGCATACCAACTCATTAATAAAGTACAGGGAAATGAAACAACAGAGCAGATGCTTTTGGAAACATTTAAACATCTTTCTAGAGATCTTGATGACATATTAGCAGGAAAATCACCTCAAGAAAAAAAAAATAAAGAAGAGCAAAACGCCAAATACCTAATTCGAAGAAAATAAGAGACCAAAAATTATATATTTCAAGAATCTAAGCTGCTTTAATCTATTGATTATTTTCTTTCTCTAACCTAGACCATTGCATATAATAAAAGGTTAAGAAGCATTAACAAGCCGAAACCTGGTACTCTTTGCGAGGCAATTTTACTTGAAATGTCATATTGTCTCAGCCAAGTATATAACTGAAATTCAGTTGGATATAACAAAAATTTAGTAACATTAGACTGTTTTGCGTTTAAATTTTGTTCCTAAAGTTTCCCTTCCAATTTCTTCATTATGACAGGAATACAATGCATCTTAACAAACAGAAACATATACCGGACTGTTGATGGATTCAATAAGTGAGCTCTATTTGTAATATCAATGAATTAATATCGTTCAATAACAATTTTGACATGTTCATATGATTCATTAATTTTATGATTGATTAATATATTCATTTTATTAAATAATTTGGTGATTCAATAGATTCAATGATTGATTTATTAATATATTCATTTTATTAAATAATTGGGTGATTCATTTGATTTAATGATTGATTGATTAATATATTCATTTGATTCTTTTTAAGTGTAGGCATAACTGCTACCAGCTCAAAGTCATGTCTAGAAGTATATGAAATGACACCATAATCACATAATAATAATAGAAAAATACCACAATACCACGACAATACCACCTCAACACCACCACAATAACACATCAATAATACTGCAATAACATATACCATATCTACTTCAGTAATATCTGAATAAGACAATAATAACACTTCAATAACACCTGAAGTCACC
>NW_018251429.1:37801-47563 GCF_001263595.1 Phalaenopsis equestris | reverse complement strand
TGCTACGACTCATACATCGATCAAACTCTATGCATGCCATCCACTTATCTTGGTATAATCTTGGTAATAAAAGGGTTAGGGAGCTACTACATGGACACCCCACAAGATTCAATAACATGTTCCAAGCAGGTGGATACCGTTTACTCCTTCAAGAATAAATGACTTGTTTATGATAGAGTACTAGAGCTTCCTAAGGAGAAAAAGATAATCTACAATGGCTGGGTCGATGTTGGATTTTTCCAGTTGCCTTCAGTTCAAGGGATCAAGTTCAAGAGCTTGGAAATTGCTGCCATGAATTCCACGTGGCTTGCATGGACAGGTGGTTGGACCGTGGCTAACTCTGTTGTCCGCTATGCAGATCAGCGGTGGTTCTGTCTGAGACCTTCTTTAGAGGACCGCTTTCGATTTTGAAGGTTCATCTATTTGGGAATGACTTGGTGGCTAGAAGTTGTTGATAATAGGCAGATTAGTTTTCACAAATGAATTATATTTTTTGTTGAGAAAAAATTTACTTGAGGTCTTGGTGTTCCATGAGTTTTGTGTAACTTATTTTTTTTATTATTTGTTTTATGCATTTTCTTCAATTCTCTTGGAAGGAAAACACCTGACAAAATTTGGGGCCTACTTAAGTTTTATTTTTTTATAAAAAAATTAATAATTTCTTTTCCTGCAACAAATTACTTTATGAGTATGTGAAAGGTTAATAATAAATAAATAGACATTAATATATGTTTATATATAAATACGCATATAAAAACCATAAATAATAATTTTTTAAAAAAAATTGCTATTTTTTATCCAAAAAAGAAAGATAATTAATCATCTTCTTTGTTTATTAAATTTTGTTTCAATTAAAATCATTTGTTTTTCTATCAATGTAAAATTGTGTCAAAAGCCGTAATATAATATATTTGAAGAACTTTAAATGTCATTCTGCCCATTAGATGCACAATAATTGTTTTTTTCGGCCTTCATTTCCTATGTGTGGTGAGCACCTAGTCTGCACATGCTTTTATGATAGCATATTTAGTGCCCTTTTGAGGCAGTTTATTGACCATGGGGCATTTTCAAAATGCTGGAACATTCGTTTGGTTTGGTGTGTAGTGTGGGCTTAGCAAAATAATTCGATCCTTCATGTTATAAAATGCGGCCGCGGAATCGACTATAGGCCCACGTTCCTTTGAGGACGGATTACTCTGCTACCCACGTGCGTCTCTCTCAACTCTCGTCCACCCTAATGTGATTGCTCTTGCAAAACCTGTAAGCTTATCTCCTTCTCCCGAGTCTTTCTCATGCATAGCGTTGCCTTTCATCCTCCCTCCAATCTCCGATTACTGTCATATATGAGTATATTATGTGCTAATTATCGATAAACTAGCTTTCTTTACGCAATTTTCTCGCTCGCTAATTTGCAATTTGTTAGTTTAGAGATTTCTTTATGAAATTTGTTTGTAGATGACAATGTCTTTGTTACGCTCTCTTATGACTCTCCGGTTTAGGCTTTCACTGTTTTGTGATTTTTCAATTTCTTTATGTGATTTGCTGTTTGAAAAATAGATGAACTAGGGTGCTTGATTTGTGCACAGCATTTTCCTCTAGCTGCTCTTTATGCGAGTAACAAATAGATGAAGATTGAAAGTAAAGAAAATAAAATTTTAATCAGGGCATGAAGTTTTAGGTATACAGGGTTCGTCGAGTAGTTGTTATATGGAGGATTACTCGTCTTCGTAACGACGTCACCTTTTTGGCTCAATTTAGCTTGCAACGCTTTAGACATGCCTTTATAATTGGAAGTAAGGAAAATGAGTAGATCAAGGGAGGGGCAAGGGGAATTAATGGCAAGTAAGGTTTCTTTTTACCTCAAAAATAAAATAAAGTTGAATATTTGAGAAAAATATGGATATCGGTGCACATTTTGTTGGAAGAAGTTAATTGGCATAAGAGCTAGTGGAAATTCTTAATTTTGTTATATTTGTTCTATCATTATTTTTTTAATTCCTTTTATTATCTTGAAATCTATGAAAAATTGATAAGATATGTGATAGGTATGCTAGTAAGGTTATATGGCAAGGAAAAACAGCATGCACATACGCCACATAATAACAAGCTATGGAGTTTATTATCATTAGGACTTGATACATCCATTGCCCTCTTGTGTGGTGGGACAAAAGCATATAAAAAGAATGAGATGGATCAGTTTTTTTTCTATAATTGAAATATCCTGACACGCCTATGATTTCTTGAAGGTGTTCTAAAGCGTGTCTTTGACATATAAATTGTTATATTTGTTCTTTATTTTTTTATATTTGTTCTGCCATTTTTTTTTTAATTCGATTTATTATTTTGATATCTATGAGAAATTGATAAGATATGTGATAGGTATGCTAGTAAGGTTATATGGCAAGGAAAAATAGCATGCACATACATCACATAATAACAAGTTATGGAGTTTATTATCATTAGCTCTTAACAGGTCCATTGCCCTCTTGTGTGGTGAGACCAAAGCATATAAAAAGAATGAGATGGATTAGTTTTTTTTTTCTATAATTGAAATATCCTGACTCGCCTATGATTTCTTGAAGGTGTCCTAAAGCGTGCCTTTGACATCTAAATTGTTGTTCATGGGTTGTGAGAGATATCAATTGCAGTGATACTTCATTGTGCGCATTGAAGCATAACACATAAATATAGATAATCTAAAGCACTTTAGCTTGGCATACACCTTTTGTTGAGTCTTAAATTGTTCCTTTTTTATGAGAACGTTTTATTTGATTTAGGAGAAATCATTTGATGATCAAACATTTTTACTCTTGCTAAGTTATAAAACACCCATCTTAGTTCCATCCTAAGGATTATGAAAATATTGCTAAAATAAACTATGAAGAAGTACATGTGAAGTCTCATTATCCATAGGCTTTTAAGCTAAATGACAATTAGCACACTCCCACTTGCTCATCAAGGATTTTCATAACCTTGTTGTAAAAAATGGGATTATTTCTTATGAAATGTATGTGGTTTCCCCAAAAGATAAATATGGGATGCTTCACTTGCTTTGATGTTTGAATGATAGTTTGAGAAATTGATGAGAGAGGTTAAGCTATAATTGTTTTGGTTGCCCTATTGTAATTGCTTCAACACAAATTTACATATAATTTTTCTTTTTGACCTATTCATGCAAGAAGTTTCTGGATGTTTGTTGGTGCGCTTGGGGTGTCATGTGGTGTGGTTCGATGGTTGGGGGGTTTTGTAGTTATTTGAGGGGGAGGGGGGGGTGATTGTGGGGTTTTGTCATGTGTTTTAGTAGTTGTGGGATGTATGTGGTGGGTTAGCTAGGAAGTTGTGTTCCAGGTGGCTATGGTGGCTATTGTGTGGGTTCTATTGTGGGTCTTGGGTGGTGGTTGTAGTGGGGGTTGGGTGGTGGCTGTGTTGGGTGTTTTACGGTGGTTTTGCTGGGGGTGTGTGGTTGTTGTGTTGGGGATTGGGTGGTGGTTGTACTGGGGGTTGGGTGGTAGTTGTACTGGAGGTTAGGTGTTGGTTTTTGTCTGCTCGCTGGTCTCTCTGAAATATTAATAATTTGCATTTTCATTGTTATTAATGCATTGATTAAGAATAAAAAACTTGGTTCATCAGCCATATGGGATATGGAAGTCATAGTCATATTTTGTGACCAGTGCTTTAAGGAGATTGAGCTAGAAAATTGACTCACCACCTATTTCAACCAAAAAGGGTGGAAAAATATTATGATGAAGTTCAAAGAATTGATAGGAAGGGAGTACGATATGTTTTAATTTAAGAACAAGTGGATTAATTGAAGAAGGTTGGAAATTATGAAAGAAACTAAAATGGGGATCCACGGGCTTCAGTTGGGATCCTGTGAAATGGACTTTATATGCTTAAAAAATTTGGTGGATTAAGAAATTAGAGTTACTAACTTATCTAATTATTACTTGTTGTTCCATTCATTATCCTACTAAGATGTTTTAAGTAATAAACTTGCTCATATGTTGCAGGAAAGGTTAATGCAACCAGCCAATAAATTTGAATTTAGAGGTATTTATTCTAACCATAAGGAGAATTTGGATTGTATGTTCAGTAGGGTTGTTGCAACAGACACTCATGTGTTCACCCCTAGTGAGCATGGGTTTGCAAGCATACCAGGGACTTAAAGACCGAGCAGGTAAGTGGGTCAAAGAAGACACCTAACTAAACCAAAGGGAGCTGGAGTCCACTTGCCAGTCAAAGCGTCCTAGGAGAAAAGAAAATAAGGAGCTACTTTTGTTAAAAGCCAAATAATAAAATTAGAGGATTCGTGCACAATTTAGGCTGGACTTCACATGACACCTCTCTAGATGACTTTTTCTGAGTTCTGGAGACATATCTTGAAGTTTATGTGGATAATCCATTATATTGAAACACTTTGAAGTTGTTGGAGGACCCATGAAGATGCCCCCCAATAGTAGGGTCGACAATTTAAGTTTCTTTATGGACAAAGTGGATAATTGATTTTGTTGAGTTATTATTTAGTGGCCTTGGTTTTTTTTTCCTTTCGTTTAATTGGATATCTGGTTTGGACATTTTTTTAATTTCTACACGAATAATCTAAATGTTTAGTTGAATTTATTTCTTCTTATTATACTATGTCTTCATATTTTAGATGTCCTTTTAATGTTGTCTTCTTAACACATATTACTTGAACATATCACTTCCTGAGCATGGATTCACAGAGAGAGCCTTAGAGGAAAAATTACGGTGGTTGTATGTTTGTTGTACAAATGCTATAACTCATACATCGGTCGAAATCCACACATGAAATCCATTTATATTGGCCATAAATTGGTTAGGGAGCTACTACATGGAAACCCCACAAGATTTGGTAACATGTTCGGTATGGCATAGCCTATATTTATGGATTTTTTTGATAAACTTTATAGTCATCATGGACTTCAAGCCTCCTCAAGAATGACAAAAAGAGAAGTTTTAGAAATAACCCTGTATATTTTATCACAAAATGAATCGATGAGATGAGCAATCGAGCGATTCTAGTATTCATTAGAGACAATTAGCAGATATTTCACAATGTGTATGAAAGCTTTAGTTAGCTTATCAGTACAAAGTATTAAGCTAGATAATTGAACATTTAGAATGACTCCAACAAAGATTGCAAATGGAAGTAAAAATGAGTTCCATGCTTAGCATAGCTTTATTTATTTTATTAGAAATTTAATGGAGAAATTGACGACACCGATGCCGAAGCACATGTATCAAATAACAAAATGTTTGCATACATTAGACAGTGTGGATCACCAGCATAAAATGTGTGTTCATATGTGACTTCAACTTGTTCTTTACTTTTGTGATGACTGGTTGGAAAAGCAGTGCACATGATAGTCGTATTTTTCATTTTGCAACAAAAAATGAAAGACACGACTTCCCTCACCCACCTCCAAAAATATTAAACTATCAACCATAGTTGTTTCTATTCTGTAATTTTTTTACTAACTATTCTATTTAGGGCAGGTCAATATTTCTTTGTCGACCCTGGATATGCTCTATAAAGGGGGTATCCAAAGCCGTTTATTGATATGAAATATTACATTCTTGATTTTCAAAGATCTAATGTTGTTGCTTGGGACAAAAAGGAAATGTTTACCAAAAGACAATCCTCCTTATGTGGTGTAATTGATAGAATGTTTGGAGTGTGGAAGAAGAAATAGGTCATACTGCATGATATGCCATTATATGCATTTTTGAAACAAGTTCATATTGTTTTGGCTACAATGGTGGTCCACAACTACATTCGACGACATCATTCTCAAGCTGATGTAGACTTCAACATAGTTGATGATGACCACTTATAGGTCCCGCTAGAAGCATTTGAATAAAATGTAAGACAATCTATACTACAAGTAGAAGTGGAATCACAAGAAGGTTACACCTAGGAGACAAAGGTGTCGTAGAAATAGTTCAATTGAGAGAGTAGATTACATATGCCAATATTTAACATTGATTGGATGACTCTTGTTTATTTTATAAGATCTATGTCAATTTTATGTCACTTATATTATTGATATTTTTTATTTTACAATTTTTTTAGTTTTTTTCATTATTTTTTTCCATTTAAATTTCATGTTTTTTATGTGGAATTGAGAGGTCCATGATGAGACATTTGAGCTTACGAGTTCTTCTGTTTTATTTTACAATTTTTTTAGTTTTTTTCATTATTGTTTTCCATTTAAATTTCATGTTTTTTTTTGTGGAATTGAGAGGTCCATTATGAGACATTTGAGCTTACGAGTTCTTCTAAATTTTATATTGGTCAATGTTGGTTAGTGTCACATGCAAAATCCTAATGAATGCAACTATGTACCTCTCTTTTTTTCTGTGCAACAATTTGTGAGGACATTTTGGGTGTCCTTTTTTGGTGTTATGCAGATGTGATACATAGGAGGTTGGTTTTATGTGGGTTAAAGGCAACCAAGAATTCATTTTTCTACAAGGTCTATTGCTTTCCTGTAGTGACGGATTCATTGGTTGGAGTAGTTAGCTCTCTTAGACATTGCAACTACACAATACTATAATTAACTACTTTTTTTTATCAATTTATGCTTGTTTATTCAATACATTTTCTGTTTATTTCCATTTCCTTGTATATTTTTTATGAATTTTATCTTCTATCTTGACTAATAATTTCTCCTTTGAATCTTTCAAGGAAGTTGAGCTCCATGATCTTAGGGACCTCCCAATGAATGCTCTACTACTGTGGACTACAGACTTCCCAACTGATGTCATATTCGGCACATAGCTATGAGAGACAGTTCTGCAGGCGCCCAAGGAACAACACGGAGAAGTGTGACTTTTTCAAGTGGGCAAATGATCCAACTAAAAATATCCTTTTTTAAGTGCATATTTAATATAATCATTTTGTGTACATTTGTAATGATATTTCACTTTAAGGGAAAGTATTTTGCATGTTTTTTTTTTCAAGTACTTGGAATGGACATTTAGTGAAAATGAGGGCAAAATGGAGCAAAATTTAATGATTTTTGTGTGGCACTATAGTGCCACCCTTGGCACCATGGCGCCATTTACGAGCGAGATGGGTGTTATAGCACCTAAACTAGCACTATAGCACCAACAACTTCCTTTCTAGAAAATCCATTGAATTTGACTGAATTTTGGAGGGGTGTTTGAAGCAACCATTGGTTATTTTCTCTTTTATATTAAATGAGAAGGGTTTGATCAAATTTAGGGACCTTTTGGAACCTTGAAACTTCAATTAAGCAGCAATAGTTAACTAGAATTTTCATATTTTTTGTTCAAGTGTAAGAGTGAGTGTGTTTTATTGTGAAAAAGTTTGGAGATTGCTTAAAAAAATCTTAAAGTTTACATAGGGAGAGGACATAAGATGCTTTGCTTTTATGTTTATTTTTTTCTTATAACACTTGGATTTCAAAGCAAGTGTTTTTTTTTTATTTAATCTCCATGAATTATGAGTTGTTCTCTTTCTTTCTCCTTGCATACGGGACTTAATCCTGTGGGATGAGAATGATTTAAAGATTTCTTTTTAATCTTAAAAGTTGTGATGCTATTTTCACCGAATGTTCATTTACTTTTCAAACTAGCCATCTATGAGATTAAAATATGATTAGAAACATATTGACCTGGGAGGGTCATGATTTCACCCAACTAGTGGATACCCACACTTCATTCTAGGGAGAGTCATGGTGATCACCCAAGGGAGAGTGAAAATAAATAAGGAGATAAATTTTGATGGGCTTAGAATTGGTTAGTTCTATAGTGACAGGCTAGATTCTTATCAAATTGGCTTAAGGTTTAGAATGTGACATTGTGATTACGCCATCATGGTGGCATATGCTTAGGGGGTCATCTAGTGGTGAGAGGCTAGATAGTTCTAATGCGGAGTCGAGATGTTAACTAATCGGCCTTAAGTTAGCCAATTTTATTTGGTAGCACCGAAGGGAGAAAAGAACAAGGCATGCTTTTATTTGTCAAATCACATCAAGTTTGTCTTAAATCACTGGAATCATATATGTATTAAAATTTATTTTCAAGGGAAAAAGTTTTTCATAATATTTAAACTCACTAATATATTTTACTAAGCGTCACATTTTGGTTGTTACTTTTTTTTTAACTCTTTAGTAGTAATTTTTAGTAAGCATATCATTTTAATTTGCAATTTAAATAAAATTTTGTAAGTTGATTTTATGGAAAATCCTATGTTACTTGAAATGAATATCACTCATAGTGTAAAAAATCAATATATAATTCATAAAAAATTACATTTTCTCACACTAGCTGATAGATATAATTTGAGACATATTTTATAGCAAAATTTTGGAGATTATAAATACATGTAATTGCGGGTCGGGATAGCAGACAACCTGACAAATTCCACTCTCAATAGTGTTCAGGTTTGGATGGTATCCCTAGAGATGATGTAGCTCTTGGCATACCCATTATGCATATTAAAATTCTTATTATCATATTTTTAATTTTAATTTTATTAGTTTTTTTTTTCAGCAATCTTGATACCCACTATTAAGTGAGGTGTATATTCTTATTTTTTGTGATGTTATGAAGTGTTTTTTTTTTTTCTTTTCAAATGTCAAATATTTTGCTATGACAATTCTATTGAAAACAAGATTACTGCGCAAAGGCGGAATGATCATTTATCCAGAAACAACTGCGAAAGAACTATTTTCCAATAGCATAATCAAAACAGCCGACCAACTTATCCAAATAAGCTGCTCAACCTATTATCTGGAATAGCTGCTTATCAGTAGCTTATGAATAAGATGCACCTGCCCCAAACAGTCGCTCAATCATATTGTGATGAAGGATGGGTGAAAAATTATAGGGGTTTATCACCTATTATTGATTATTATATACTTAGATGGAAGAGTTTTTGTATTAATTTCTCGATCTTCAAATTGAGAATCTCTTGAAAATCTCTTGCCCCAAATAGACTCTTAATGTTGTCATTGAATATATATATATATATATATATATATATTGTGGAACCCCATAATAATTTTTATTAATTCTAAAAGCAAATTACAGAGCAAGGTCGGTGGTTCCTCTCAACCTAAAATACAACTCCCCTAGAATTAAACAAACGAAACCACCACCTAGATTGCAATGCACCAAAAAACAATCTTCAAAATACACAATTTAACCAACAAAACACAAAAAAATAGGAAGAGAAAGACTTGCATCTTATTTAAGGAAGTTTCAAATTATCTCCATGTAGAATTTGTTTAAGTGAGGCTAGAGGGACAACAACAATAATAACACTCTCAGAGAAAGAGCCAACTTTGGCAAGCCAGTTCACAGAACAATTTTCTTTCTTAGTGATACAACTCCAAAGAATATAGATATGTATAGAGATTGAGATAATACGCCTCACACAGTTTAATATTCTAGGTTATCGGTTTCACACTTCTTAAGTACTTCGTAAGTTTAAAATAAATCACTTCCACATGCAACCATTTCCATTTAAAAGTCACAACAACTTTAACCGTTATTTAACTAGCCCAAGCTTCCTCTTCTATATCACATAATGAATCATAGAGAGAAAGAAAATGGTATTGAAATTTACCATAAAAATTTCTGAACTCACCACCGGCACTAGCTTTATTTGCATGCCTGTTGCAATCAGTATTATCCTTAATCCATCAATGTCAAGGTTTGCTCCAAAGTGTTTATCGAACAATTCTAACAAAATTATTCCTACAATTGTAG
>NW_018251429.1:25143-37012 GCF_001263595.1 Phalaenopsis equestris | reverse complement strand
TATATATACATATATATATATAAGTTTTAGAAAAATATGAAATCAAACTGACCCCATATTTTTCACACTTTAAAAGCTGATCACCACCAAACTTAGCCCCGAAGGATAAACACAAGACTTGAGAATGAGGCTCGATCAAATAAACTAAGAAATATATGACATTCGTTTGGACTGCGAAAGGGTTGCAAAACTGTTTTATTTGCCGAAAATTTTCCCTATTTAATATGAAGGATTAAATAAAATTTATTTTAAGCTGGGTTTGGAAAAGCCTCCTATAAGGTCAAGCTCCCATAGTTAATTACATCTTAAATGACCAAAGTCATCTAAGAAAACTCTCGATAAAAATCAGAAAATATTATCTTCAAAGAGGTCAAAGGATAGGACTTTTCAACGAAATTGGACAAATAGGTGTGAAATGAGAATAGCTCAAATTTGGAACATTTTATTGTAGAATCCAAAGGAGGAAGAACTAGGGGATGTCATAGACCCGGAGAAGAACCTCAGTGACTTCCCAGTTTATCCTATTGTCTGGCTTCAGTTTTAAGGAGAAATTATTTAGATATTTCATCCTGCCAATTTTATTTGTTAGGGCTTACATTTGTGAGAAGCTTACATTCATGTGAAATGATCACACAAATAGCCTGAAAGATGTGAGGATTTATGTCGTGACAAACGACATCCTCAGAAGACTAAGACGAGTTTGGGCTTATATTGTACAGTAGAACTATACAAAGGCCTAAAGATAAGGTGAGGGTTTACGTTACATAAGCAAACTACCCCAAAGTCCTATGGCTTGGTTGTTTAATTCTAAGGAAGGAAATTGGTTTTGCTGATGTTGACGTGTTTTGCTGTTGAATATGGCCATGCTTTCCACCATGCTAGGTCAAATCTCCTTGCCTTGACGAGTTTAAGTTTTCTAGCGTCAGGTTATGATGTAAAATCAGGTGTCCCTATGGTTAAAGTTCTTTAAATGTTATGGGGCATGTTAAAGTTGATTAGAGTGACACTAGTTAGGATCCTATGGTTCCGTCGTTCTGGTACCACTATTTTTTATTGGATTCACTTAGTACAAATGAATTTACTAAACACAAACTAATGAGTTCCTTTCATTGGGCCCGGGTAAAGCCTCGTTAGCAGCCGTAGGTTACCTCCCCCGAGAGATTCTTGATCAGGTCCATGCTTCCCTCTCATCGCCTGGTGAAAAGTCTCGAGCTCATTTAAACTTATTATGTCGCTTAATAATTCATCCTTTAAATACCTCTAGTGTTCAGTGAACATCAATGTCTCAATTATCTCTAGGAGTAGGGTGATTATCATTTGTCCTTTAGTCTGAGAATTATGTTGGTGAAAACCCTTATAGGAGCAAGTTAATGATATTAAGACACCAAAATTGATTTAACTTAGGTCACTACTAAGCCCTTAAGACCTTGGTGGATACATTAGTAATTTTTCTAATCCTCATTTAACCAAATTTGATTTAGCCTATGTCACTACTAAGCCCGTAGGATCTTGGTGGGCATATAGTAATTTTTGAAAGAAATTGAATTTTAAGTGATAGTAATATATCATCCAAAGGTTTGAATGACATTTGAACACCAAATAGAGGTATTAAATTAGTGAGTTATTAACATCCAAAATCATAACCCTAAGTCTAGAATCATTTAATTTAATAGATCTTGAAGTTTTATTGATTTAAGAAATTACAAATTTATCCTTTAATTAAGAAAAGTGAAATTGGTTTCTACCAATTAATCTCTTATATTTCAATCTTCTGAACATGTTAATTGAGATCAAAGTTTGCCCATCTTACCCTCTTGAATTAAGCCTAAATGTTAATTAGGGCTATATTTTCAAAATTGCACTTTTACCCCTAAGGCTTTATCTCTTCATAATTCATCAAATTTAATTCAAATGACTTTGGGATTTTTATCCTACCTTACTCATGAGTCAATTAAGACATCAGAGACATCAGAGGAGATAATGTGATTTTATAAAATTTAATTTAATTTACATAATTACTTACATGCAAAAATAATATGTGTTAAATTAAATTAAATAACTTGACCAAGGCAAAGCCTGATCGCTTAAAATTTTTACTGGAGGTAGACCTAGGCAAGAGAACCACTTGGACCAAATTTCATGATTTTTTGAACTTTATTTGAATTATTAGAGTTATTTTAATTTATGGAGTAATAATTAATTATATAATATTTCAAATATGAAAAATTAAGTTTTTTTATTTTTATTAAATCTCTCTCAAGTCAAAGAACCCAGAAAAGACAAATTTCACATTTTTATGATTTTTCTTTGAATTATTAGAATTATTTCAATGAAAATTAAAAAAAATCCTTTTTTAGCCTTTGAAAATTATTTTTAAGGTTTTAAAATTTAATTTTTTTACTTAGAAATTTTGGAAGAATATTCCAATTGCTCCTAAGTACTTATGAAACAATTTAGAACATTTTCGTAAAATTTTAATAATTTTATGACTTTTATAATTTTTTTATTATTTAAATATTCAAAATATGCTATAAAAAATGAAAATTTTATTTTAATTAGAATTTTATTTTTAAAAAATCCTTCTAGTCACAAAGAACTCCAAAAAGCAATTTTATAATTTCTAAGTTATATTTTGATTGTTAAAAATCATTTTAGTGTAAAAAATGCTATTTAACTTAGAAAATCAGTATAGGTTGCGAAATGAACTCCAAATGTTTTGAAACTTTTATGGGGAGTCATCTGAACTTTAAATTACAGTGGAGACCCAAAATCAAGTCATTTAGATGTTTATTTTTCCCGAATTAATTTTCTTTGTATCTTAGGATTTTATGAATATTACGTTTGTTCTTAATGACTTGGCTCATGAAAAAATTTTTTTAGGCTTCTCTAGTCACAGTGAACCTAACAATTTTTTTTTTTTGATTTTTTTTAAGCAACATGCTAATTACCATGATTAATTTATGCAAATGATGGACATAAACTTGAAAAATATGGATCTTTGTCTAGGGGTCTCCTTTGACTTTGGAAAAATCAGGCAATATCCCTCATGACAGAGGCAAAAACAAGCTAAAATATCAAGCCATGGTGAAAAACTTGAATGCATGGAGAATCAAAATACTTAGAATAGTATTTAATTAATTAAAAATAAAATATGCATCAAATAAACTTCAAACCATTTCCACACTGTTCTGCTTTGTTCACTGAGCACTAGGGTTTTTTATTTTATTTTTGCCATTTTTTCTGTACAAAGATATGATTTTTCAAAGTTATGGGCTTTTAAATAAATAAAAAAATACCTATTTCTCTATTCAAACATGCGGCGCTGCGTCAACCTACGGCGTCTCCAAAGCTCTGCATGGCACGCTCTGGTTGGACGTTACCGTCCACATAGCCGCTGACTTGACCTGCGCTTTATGTATCGAAGCGCTGTCCAACTTCATCTTGCTCGTCTGTTTGATACACGCACCATCCAACGGCTCCCTATCATCGTTCTCGATAGCCAAAACCCGTGTCTATCAACCCTAAAACCTTAAGATCTCCCTCATTTCTCAACAACATGATCTTGAGTTTGATCTTATAGACTCCTTTATGTGATACAAACATATCCATAACGTAAACATGCCATTAAACTAACCCTAATCACACGGAGAATCAAAATAGGCTCGGGAAGAGGGAAAGTTCAATACCTTTGCTCTCATAAGGGAAGCTTCAATCAAAGGTGCTCGACACGTTTGTGGAGGTTCAAGGAGGCTAGGGATTGCGCCTCTGGTCGTGGTGAAAGGTCTAGACCAAAATTTGATCAAGGCAGAATTTAGGTCTCTTGATCAAAGTATAGTGTGGGGGTTCTCTGTGAGGGGCTTTGATGGGGCTTCTTCTCCTCTCACTGTGGTGAAGGTGTGGATGAGTTCAATTGAGATTTGGTGCACCGTGGAGACATGGTGGAGAATGTCTTGTCTCTGACAAGGATTTGAGCTCAAAATTTGAGCTCTAGCAAGGAAAATGAGGGCAAGGAGGTGGTTGGGTTGATTTGAGAAGGTCTCAAAGAGGCTATGGGAGCAATTTGGAAGGGTCTCCTTGAGAAAAATTTAGCACCTTTCCTTTAGCCGTGAAGAGGCCATTTTATAGCCATGGCCGGAGAGTGGAGCTCAAGGCTTGGCATTTGGTGCAAAAGTCTGCTGAGGTGGTGAGCTAAGAGGCTCTAAAGCTTAACCAAGGTGAGTTGGCCCCTAGGTCGAGATTGGGTTTCATTTAGGTATGGTGGCCCTTGGTTTTACGGTGCTCCAGAGACTAGGCCAGCCGGCTGGGCTAGGGGAGGTGGCTTGGAGGTTAGGTGAGCCAGAGGAATCTGTCACCATTAATTTGGGCTGATGATGGGTTTTGGCAATTATCTCTTTGGGTTTCATTTAGGAAACAAATTTATTGATTTAGGGGACCTTGGTCCATGGCTCTTCAAGGGTGGGTTAAGTGAGTCTAGCTTGGTCACTAGGGTCCAAAAATTGATTGTAGAAGTCTTGCCTTGGTCAATTTGACATGACTAGGTCAATTTTAGTGCATGGGTTCAATGTGGGTCTAAATGACCAAAATTTGGGTTTGGGTTAGGCTATCCATGAATTTGAGCCCAATTAATTGATCAATATTGTGTAGATCATTGAAATTAAGATTTTTGGTGAAGGATTGAAATGATTTTGAGTTCAATTAGGGGTTCAATTTGAAGCATTTTGGAATTTTGGTCAATTTGGGCATGTTGGGCTAAACTTAATTTTAGGTTGGGATAAGGTTGGGAAATGTCCATTATTGATTGTTTAGAATGGTCTATAGGAACATCATGAAGAGTTTTCAACATAAGTTGGTTGTCAATTTTGGGTTTATGGCAACCAATTTGGTGGAATTTGGATGTATGGCCAATTTGGGGCAAATTTGGGAATTTTTTGACTTGGGTTTAAATTAAATGCAATTTAGGCTTCACCAAGACCAATTTGAGTTCAAGCTTTGTGTGTAGTATTGTTATGAAGAGTTTAGTATTCAAATTGTGGGAAATTGAGAAGGCTATGGGGTTCAATTTGGTGGAACCAAGTTATAGGGCCAAAGTTGGGGTTTTGACTTAGAGCAAAATTTGGCTCAAAGAATGGGAAAATTAATCTTGGATTTGGTTTAAATTGGTCATTTGAAATGTGAATTGAGTTTAGAATTGAAATTGAGAAAAATTTGGGCCAAATTGATGGACATTTAAGGTGAATTTGGAGAAATTGGGCCTTTAAAGGTAATTTGGGGGTTTTCGTCAAAATGGTCAAATTGGCCAAATTGGGTGCATTTGAAGGATCCAAATTGGTTTTTGGAGATATTTGGAGTGATTTTGGAGGTTTTGGGAAAGTTTCGCATGCCAAGGATATATTTGTAATTTTGGCCATTTTGGGGGTATTTTGGTAAATTTGGAATTTTTTGGTAGTTTTGGGTAACTTGGGTATTTTGAAAAGGTTTGAAATGTTTTTTAGACAAATTTGGGTATTTTGGGCTGATTTGGGAATTTTGGGAATTTTGGCCAAACTTAGGGCTTCAAGGGTATCTAGGTAATTTGGGGGATTTTGGAGCAAAAGGTCAAGTTGGATAATTTTGGTAGAATTGGGGTGCCAACCACCCTATATGATCCATGGACCAATGGAATCCCAATTTGGGTCCGCTATGTACTCGTCTTAGCTAAACCCTAGCCCAAGGCTAGTGGGTTTAGGAGACCATCTACATGAGTCTCCCAAAAGATCAAGAAATCAAAGTCAATAAATAATAGCTATAGGGTTGTCAGGGATTGTGAGTGAGAATGAGTGTAGTGAGTGAAAGTTAGTGGGAAATCTCCTTGAGCTCCCCCATAATGACCCCACCTATTAAGTACTAGAGGTTATGACCAATATGTGGAGCTTTAAGTTGATTAAAGAAGAGGGTAGAATTTCTAATGGTGAGGGTTCCTTTTCTAATTTTCTAAGAATAGTCAATAGGAAATTCCTATGGCTAGACCTTAGGCTACTAGAGAAAAAACTGAAACTCAGGGTCAACAAATGGAGCCCCAATAGGTGTGGTGTGTTGGGCAAGCACACCGCACGTATTGGCGTTGACCGACGAGATCAACTAAACCAATACAAACTCCTAAGTCAACAGACTTAGAAGGAGGTGTAGAATTGTGTGTACTATTTGTTTCTGCTGAGGAATTAGCAAGTGAATATCTGATTAACATCAAGGATTAGGAACTCTCGCTGGGAATGAGAAAGTGGGTGTTGAGTTATCTGATTTTAGGTTTTTATAGAGGATGGGAATCAACATTCAAGTGATGACCTAAAAAATTGAGATTAGGATGCCATGGTGGGGGTCTTATTCCTATCTCGAAAGGTGTGAGTAGAGAATTGGATTCCATGGAGGGGGCCTTACACCAAATTGAACCCCATGTAGATGGTCCTCACCATTGCTTCTCTTTCAACTACATGACCAGCTATGGTCTACATGGTCCTCAGCTCGTGTAACCCCAAACACCGACCCTCGCAACCCACATATGTTATTATTACTCGCCACTATGACCTGTATGACCATCTACGACCTAAGTGTTATTCAGCTCATGCAACTTCCGACTCCAGCCCTCATGATCTACAATCATCATTACTACTCGCTAGGGCTGTAAGCAAGCCGAACACTAGCTGAGCCTGAGCTTGTGTTCGGCTCATTTATATTTCGTGCTCAAAAAGTGTGCTCGTGCTTGGCTCGTTTTCTTAGCAAGCTCTATATGGGTTAGGAGATCTGGGTGTAGGTTAAGTGATATACCCTTTCTGTTTTGTAACTCAATTGTCTGTTTAACATGTAAGGAGCCATAGTTAGCTCTTTTCCAAAAGATATATATATATATATGATGGAGCTTGGAGTGGCGGCTGGCTTTGAGGTTACTCTGCTAGGGTTTCCATGGATTTCCTGATTTTGTGGTTGCTAACTGGTTCTTTCTCTTCTTCTAGTGGATTCTCTTTCTTCTGGGTCTTTTACTTGGTGGGAAACCTTTATTTGAATTGGTTACTGTTATATTGATTTTGTTTGGCTATGGCTGAGCTTAACAATATGGATTTATCTACCAATGTCCAATGGGCTAAGGCACTTTTGCTGATGTGGTGGGTAAAGGAGCTACTACAGTTAAGGATTTTGATAACCTTGTTTTCCTCCAAAGCTACCATGAGACGGCTGATAAAACCCTTGAGTAGGAAAAATGGGAAGGTGGCTATCATTTATAATGATTCAGAGATACAGAACCTGACTGAGGTTTGCAAATTTTCTCTCATTGGTAAATTACAGATGGGACACCCAAAAATGGAAGCCATTAGAAAATTCTTTGATGGCATTAAACTCAACAGTGCTTGGAGGGTGGGTCTCATTGATGGCAGACACATCCTTATTAAACTGTCAAGAGAAGATGATTATGCTAGAGTTTTTTTCTAAATAGATTTTACAGATTGATGGTATTACGATGAAGATCTTGAATTGGTCCACTGAGTTTGACCCGAGCAAGGAGCTGCCTATAGTTCCTATTTGATTCAAACTCCTTGGGTTAAAGCTTCACTTCTTTAATCATAAAGTTCTGTTTAATATTGGTCAAGCTCTGGGGAAACCTTTGAAGTTGGATGTCCCTACTTGCAACCTCTCTAGACCTTCATTAGCCAAAATATTAGTAGAAAGGGATATCACCCTTCCTGTTGTGGAGGAAATTTGGTTGGGGACTGAGCGTAATGGCTATTGGCAAAGGATAGTTGCTGAACAGAAGCCATACTACTGTGTCCATTGCAGCATGTTTAGGCACACTGATAACAAATGTTACAAAAGCCATCCCCATCTCAGAAGAACTGTTGGGGGGACTTCTATGGGGGCAGATCATTTATCTATTGATGTTGCGCTTTTGAGAAAAGAGGATTATGCTAATCCTTTGAATCAGGTGATAACCAAGGGCAGTGAGGATGATGGCCATCAGGGCATCATCCCTTCCCAAGTTGAGAATGATGACCAACTGGACCAGCAGGATGTAAATGCCAACTGTAACCCCTCCTTATTTGGAAACCCTTTTTCTTTTTCTTAGCTTTCTGGACAATCCATTCATCCTCCAGGGCTGTCAGTAACCCCTTAATTAAGGTTGTGTCAATCTGTTGTTCCCCCAGGGCAGCCTCAGCCCTTAATTCCTGATTAGTATCCCCCTCAATAGGATTCCAATCAGTGTTTAGTACTTCATTGATTGTCTGGTTGTAACCAGAAAGGTCAGCTTCTGAAATAGCATAAGCTTTGGCATTTACATCCTGCTGGTCCAGCTGGTCATCATTCTCAACTTGGGAAGGGATGATGCCCGGATGGCCATAATCCTCACTGCCCTTGGTTATCACCTGATTCAAAGGATTAGCATAATCCTCTTTTCTTAAAAGCCCAACATCAACAGATAAATGATCTGACCCCTTAGAAGTCTTTGTGGTGACTTTAATTGTATTTCAGTACCTTCAGAAAATTTGGGAGGTGCCCCCCCTGACCTCAACAAGATGAATTATTTCAATGATCAAAGCAACTTGGCTAGTCTGTATGACCTTGGTTTTTCTGGTCCAAAATTTACCTGGAGGAGGGGCCAACTTTGGGAAAGGTTAGATAGAATTTTTGTGAATTCCATGTGGCTTAGTAAGTTCATTCACACTTCTGTGCAGCATCTCAACATGATAGGATCAGATCATAGACCACTGCTTATGAAAATTTCTGCATCAAATGTTAAGCATAAGCCAAGTTTTAGATACCTCAACATGTGGTCTTCCCACAAAGACTTCCTTAATCAGGTCTCATTGGTTTGGAGGGATTGTCACCATTCCAACCCTCTGATTAAGTTATGGCAACTGCAAAAGAAGTTAGGCAGACATTTATCTAACTGGAATTGGAAAATAGTGGGAGACATCAACTTAAATGTAGTGGAGGCTGAAAAGTCAGTTGCTAATTTGGAAGCTGAATTAGAGATTAACCCTGATGTGGAGAAGGATCTATTGATTGCAAATGAAAATTTAATGAATGTCATCTGTATGCAGGGGGATCTCTTTGCCCAAATGGCTGCTAAGACCATATTTTGTGAGGGGGTAGAAACTCAAAATATTTTCATGCCTGGATCAAGTTTAGAAGAAAGTGCAACACAATACATAAGATTAAGGAGACTGATTGCAAGTGGCTCCATTCTGAAGATTTGATTGCTTCCAGTGATGTTAACTACTACCAAACACTCTTTAAACAACCTTCTGCTCCTAGGCCCTCCATCCAGCAGGAGTTGTTTTGCGGGGATGAGACCTTCATGAGGGGACTGGATCTGACATCTATTCCTGGGGAAGAGGAAATTTGGTCTGCTCTAGCTTCCATTGATAGCTCCAAAGTTGCTGGTCCTGATGGATTTTCTGCTGATTTTTATAAATCAATCTGGAATGTCATTAAATATGAAGTTATTGATGTTGTGCAGGCCTTTTTCACTGGTCTTGATCCCATTAAATATTTCACTTCTTCCACTACTGCTCTCATTCCTAAAGAGACTGTTTGTAATAGATGGGATCAGAACAGACCCATAAGTCTCACCAGTGTGATATCTAAAATCAATAGCAAGATCTTGGTGGCTAGAATTCAACCCCATCTGAATAGGATCATCAACAACAATCAAACTGCCTTCATCAAAGTTAGAAGCATTGTAGACAATGTTCTATTAGCTCAGGAACTATTCCAAGATCTGGGTAAAAGAAGCAGGGGGAAATCTGATTTACAAGTTGGATATTTGCAAAGCCTATGACACCATTCACTAAGATTTCATTGATTCTTCAACTCATCTAGAGGAATTAAGCAAGGTGATCCACTATCTCCAACTATATTCATCATTGCGTTTGATTACTTCTCTAAATTGTTGAATCAACTCATGGTTTCATTCCCTCATACACTGTACAGTCATATATCTAATATTGCTGTGAATCATTTAGCATTTGCTGATGATGTTATTATCTTTGCTAAAGCAACCAAACCAGCTGTTAAATTGGCCCTTCAATGTCTGAAGAAATTTCAGCAATGTTCTGGTATGCATTTCCATACTAGGAAATGTCTTTTGGTGTTTAGCAAAATAGTTAAAACTCAAATTAAGCATTGGAATACTGAACTTAGTGACTTCAAGACCAGCTCTTTGCATTAAAATTCCTAGGTACTTTGCTTGTGAAGGGGAAAACAAGGCAAGTTCAATTTGATGACTGTATCACCAAAATTCAGGACAAACTAAACTGTTGGGCAAATTCATTCCTTTCGAATGGGGGTAGAGTTACTCTTCTAAAAAGTGTATTGACAACTCTTCCATCCTATATCTCCCAGGTTTCTATTATGAAAAAGTCAACACAATTAACTTTGGAGAAAATGTTTAATAGATTTTTGTGGGCAGGTCAGAGGAAGCAAATGCATTGGACCAGTTGGCAAAAGCTGTGTGGAAGTACTAGTGCTGGTTTCAAAAGCCTCATACAGATCTCTCAAATCAATTTTTGTAAGCTTTGGTTGATGTTCAGAGATCAGAGTCCTGTTTGGGCTAAATTTTTGAAGGGCAAATACTGTAGAGAGTAGAGGTGCACCCCTCCCTTGTTAATAAAAGACTTGGGGATTCCAGGGCCTGGACCAATATGCTAAAAGTAATATCTCAGGTTGAAAGCCTATTCATCTGGAAAATTGGAGAGGGCAAGCTTAATATTTGGCTGGATAATTGGACTGGTGAGGGTTTAATCAACACTTCATCTAACCCTCAATTTAATCCTGCAACTCAGGTGGATGAATTATGGTTCAATGGTGATTGGAATCAGCAAGCTTTACAAAATATACTGGATAACAAAACTTTACAGAAGGTTATGAAAAGCAGCATTGATAGAGAAAGTAAAGATATCCTGATTGTGAAAAATAAGGTGTCCCAGTCTTTATCTGCAGCCATTGCTAACTTCTGTTTTCCTCAACATAGAGTCAGCTAGAGTAAATGTGTGTGGAATAAATTCCTATCCCCTTCAATGTCATTTTTCTCTTGGAGATTACTCCACGGCTTTCTTGCCACAGATGATATACTGAAGTTAAAAGGTTTGAGAGGTCCTTCTAGATGTGGGTTATGTAAATCCCATGAGGAAACTATTAAGCACTTATTTTTCTAATGTTCCACAGTTAAATAGGTTTGGAACTGTTTAATTCCAAAACTGAAGTTAGAAACTGTTCAATTGCCCTGGAATGATTTCTCCCTCAGCTGGAAGGATTGGCAGGACCAAGACTTACCTTCAATTCCTTGTATAACTTCTTGGTTTATATGGATGGCTAGGAACAATATTAAATATGAAGACATCTGGGAGGCAGCTGCTACCATTGCTACCAACTGCATCAGCTACCTGCAGAAATTATATTGTCATGGGAAGCTTCCTGATATCCTTCATAGTACATCCCATAGTCTTCCCAGAAAAATCAAGTATGCACTCATCCATTAGATTCCTCCACCAAAGGGGGGAATTAAAGTTAACACAGATGGTAGCTTTTCTGATCCTTATGCTGGTATTGGAGGGGTGTTCAGAAATAATAATGGAAAGTGTTTACTCTACTTTCATTCTCCCGTTATTGCTAGGGACCCTCTGGAGGCTGAAATAGTAGCTATTTTTTGGGCTATGTTTATGGCCCAAAAGTGTAGCTTCACCTCACTTATCTCAGAATCTGACTCCAGGGTCCTTACTGATATTATTGAAGGGAGGTTACCTACTCCTTGGTACCTGTTGCAGTGGTTTGAAATGATTCACTCCTTGGGAGAGGGTATCAGATCCTCATACTCCCATATACTGAGAGAAGGTAATAGACC
>NW_018251429.1:19274-24687 GCF_001263595.1 Phalaenopsis equestris | reverse complement strand
TTGTATTTTGAGCCAAAACGAGCCGAACGAACAAATCTTTTTTCATTCTCGGCTGGTTAACTTAGCGAACGAGCCAAACACGAGCTTCTTAACGAGCAAAACATGAGTTGTTCACGAACAACAAGCAGTTTTGAAAGCCCTACTACTCGCCATTATGGCCTATGTGGTCCATAGCTTGTGCAACAAACAACTCAGGTCCTCGCAGTCTACGAATGTCACTACTACTCACCACCATAGTCTATGCGACCAACTATCATATACATGGTCCACACCTTCCGTAGCTTCCCACTTTGGCCTCTCTTTCCAATCAACGCTTCTGGAACAATCATCTAAATACTCATGATAGACTACTACCTCTACAACAATCGATTATGACGCTTGAAGACAGTTGTCACTAGGAACTACAGTCAAATTATGCTTATATAACTTTATAATTCTATATTCCCTAATTTAGGAGAAAAGCAAACATGTGTGCTCATCATCCATTGTGGATTATTTCAATTGGGCTAGGCCCCATGATTTTTTGCCTTTGCAAGGTCTTTCCACGTAAAAAAGTTGATGTGTCTCCTCGTGCTTACTTCACTTCCTTTATCTGAGTGTGTATTGAATTCTCGGGCAACGCTAAGATGATTATCCATTACTATACCATCATGAATCTTCTAGCACACATCATTTTGGCATTATAAATGAGAAACGAAGCATCATTTGACACTTTCTTCAAATCTGAGACACTGATACCCTACTACATTTTCCAATGATGTGCATTATCCAACTAGCGAAAGAACCTCCTTTCCAGCTTGAAGAACATCTTTGTTGCACTCTTCGATGTGGGGGGTAACCTTCACTGCAGTCTTGAAAGATAGTTTATGTCAACATTTCGGGCACGATTGTAGTAGGGTTGTCTTCTCTCTTCCTATTCAAACACAATGTCCTTCACAAATTCTTTGAGGCTGGGGGCCAACCTTCACTGCAGTCTCGAAAGATTGTTTATGTTAACACACCTAACACGACTATGGTGGGGAAGTCATCTTACATTTCATTCAATCAACAAGTCTTTGAAATCACTCCTAGACTGGGGGAAATTTTCATCTAAAATAACACTTCCTTAACACCCCCTCTTCGTACTAGAGTTCCACTTCAACCAGATCAAGAAACTGATTACTTCAAGACTCATTACATTGGCTGCTTTAGAAGTTCATGTGGAGAACGCCCCTACTGGGGAGCAAAAGATTTAAAAGCAACAACTAATGAATTATCAAGCATTTTTGTTGTGTATAATTACAACCATTTTTTCAAGGAAACTTATGTTCCATTGCGAGCTATGCCTCAATCTCGAGAAATGCAGAGCATCTCTGACATCTCATTTTAAGTTTAATCGATCTAAAAGGGACTTGATTCGACCCCTTCCATCACAGGATACATTTATCAAGCAGATGTTTTGACTAGCACCCATAGATAGGTCAAAAATCTTTGGAAAATTTTGTTCAACCTCTTCCATAACAGTTTACAATATTCAAGAAAAAGCTTCAACCAACAACCTAGGAGAGGTAAACTATCTTTATGGGAGTTCATATGATTTTGTTCGTTACAGGTTAATGCCATTGAGCATGTCTTGCTATACAACTCAAGATGAGTCTTACATCCATAGTGGATTCTTCTTTCAAATCTGCTCCAACATATGCTACAGTCATCAGACAAATGCACTTTGACTAAATGTATGGAAAAATTCAAATATTCGCAGTTGTAGAGAAAGTCTCCACTGGTACTCCAGGAAGTTGAACCCAAGAGGCAAGACTCGATAGAAAGATACGGTACCTCTAGAAGTTGAACTCAAATAGTAAGACTCGACATAGACCACTCTGCCTCTAAAGGTCGATCCTAAGAGGTAAAACTCAAGTGGAAGATACGATACTCCTTGAGGTCAAACCCAAGAGGTGAGACTCGATGATAATATACGTTAACTCTGAAAGTTAAGCTCAGGAGGCGGAACTATATATTAGCCTACAATGCCCCTAGAAGACTAGCCCAAGAAGCAAGTCTCAATGGGAAGCTAGTAGTGGAAAAGGTTCTCACTAGAAAGACTCCAAGAGAGCAACTGGTTGACAGATTTTCCACTCAAAGGCCTCAGCAGGCTATAAGCCTCAGAAAGCACATGTATATTAAGGACATTAAAAGGTTGCAAGCCTCAGAAGGCACATGTACATCAAATACCTCAAATGGCTATAAGCCTCAGAATGCAGAGATACATCAAAGACCTTAGGATGTTACGAGACTTAGAAGGTTCCTGAGCATTTCAAGCTTGGCCTAAGCTTAAGAAGGCACAAGCTTCAAAAGATACACTCCTAAAAGGATACAAATCTCAGAAGAAAAAAGTCTGAAAAAGTATGTTATTCTTTTTATATATAAAGTGCATGTGCTAACTTTCATTTGTAAATGCAATATCAGGCAATTTAAATTTTGTAAAGAGCAACATATATTTGTACAAGAGCTACAATAAATCTGCTCATCTTTGAGTGGAGTCGACATTGCCTCTATGTAATTCCAATACTTTTACTGATCTGCATGGGCTCTCCAGATATTATCTCCATAGAAGCATTAAAATCTCACCCTCAAAGTACGGTGGGAGTACTCCATCATTTCTTCATCTCCATCTGAGCAACAATAACAACAAGCAAGAGAATCTAAAATCACCAATTGTGTAGGGATGGAGATAACTTTCTTCATCTCAGTAATGCAAAAGAAGATCTTGTTGTTCATTTGTTACGTAGGATGGGGAAATCTTTCTTTTGTACTGCAATGTGAAAGAAGATCTTGTTGCTTGCCTGCTACACAGGATGTGGACGACTTTCTTCTACATCACACCAACAAAGAAGATCAGATACTTGCCCACTACATAGGACTGGAATGACTTTCCTCTACACTATAACATAAAATAAGATCATGTTGCTTGCATGTTATGCAGGAATGAGACCACTTTCCTTTGCAACGTATCGAGAAATAAGGTTCTGTTGTTCTCCTGCTATATATATTGGGGATGACTTTTCTCTGCACCTTCTTTATGAAAGAAGATCTCATTGGTCTTCTGCTACACAGGACAGGGAAAACTTTCTTCTACATCGCAACATGAAAGAGGATCCCCTTGATCTCCTATTATCCAGGATGGAAATGACTTTCTTCTACTCCATAACTTAAAGAGGATCCCATTGATCATTTTTTGTGTAGGAAGGGGACCACTTTCTTTTGTGCCACAACGAAAGAGGATCTTGTTGATCTCCTGCTACGTAGATTGGAGTCGACTTTCTTCCTTTTAGAAATCCTAGATCATCTACTAAGCAAGATCCTAAACTACGCATACCTTACTATAAAACACACAAAATTAAATAAAAACACACAGACAAGAACTTTATATAAAAGCAACACTACAATATTCCTATAGTAAATCTAAAAATTTAAATAAGATTTTATAAAAATATAAATTTTTCTTTCTAAAAATCTTTTTAAAAATTTTGCAATTCTCATTAATTATCCCCAGCAACGGTGCCAAAAACTTGCTCCCTATTCTCTTTGTAGATGTTAATCCGATGTATGCGATTATATGCTTAATTTTCTTATTTATAATTCTTAACTTGCAACAAAGCCAAAAACTTGATCTCAAGGAAAAGCTAGGTAAATTCTTAATTTCAAAGCAAGTAATAATATAATTATAATATTTAATATGAGATACTACGTAAGTATACGTATTGTTATCAAGTAATATAGAACTTTTTGATTAATCATCGAATATTGAACTAACAAAGAAAATATAATATGCACTTATAAAATATGAGAAATTAGATAACAAAATTTTACTAAGTAAAATATTCTTACTTAAACTTTAATTACTAAAATAGGAATGAAATTTCAAAATTTTTTGTATTTTTTTAATAATTGAGAATAAAGTAAGCAACTAGCTAATTTAACTAGATATTTGCAAGATGAAGGCAATATAATAAACAATATTTTTCTATATCATGAATCAGTAACAAGAATGAGAATTCTGTTGTGGGAGTATTTTAATTATGTTGTGTCAAATAGGAGCAATAATGTTCTTTACCCTTACTAGAGATGTTATAAAGAATATTGGTTAATCTATAGTTTGAATAGTCTTGAAGATAGGTTAGGTAAGGAAGATACAAGCTCTCGCTGTAGAGTTCTCTCTTCTCCCTCCACCTTGGGGCTAACATCTCCTATTAAAACCTAAAATTATAAATCAAATTGGGGGCTTTAGCGTGTCACTCTAAAGTCCTCTAATTCTGCACCCTTCAAAGTTTATTTCTCTATTTATTTGCACTCAACCTCATAAAATACATTCTCATCCATAACATCAATTGTGATTCTAACCATTTGTTAACTAAGAAAATACCATCTTGGATCTTACATGTTCTCACAATAGGTATTAACATCTTAATTGGCTAAATCAAGAAGTAAATGAGGTATAAGGTTTCAAACCATCACAACTTCTTCTAACATTAAAGTCTATTACTTCTTACAACTTCCCTCTAATACTTAATCACTTATCATTTTAAGGAAAAATATAAAAAAAAAACTACACAGAATTCATGGAGAAAACACAACCACACTTGAGTTTAAAAGTAGAAATCATGCACAAAAATAAGAAGTTTAAATTAAAACCAAATGTAGTCACAAAGATAAAAACTTAAATCAAATTACTCTCCACCAAGCGTTTATAAGTTCCATGGAATCTCTTCCTTCGCTCTTAATACAAAATACACTCAAAATAAAAAGAAAATGTGGGCGGCAGCGGCAGCGGCATATGTGGTGGTTCGCACTGATCGGTCTGGATGGATGGATGATGATTGGAATTGAATGATCCAAGTCTTCTTTTATGAAAATCCAAAAGGTGTCATGGCATCTCCTCAAAATGTGTCCCAATTCAATGAATCTTCTAGAAGTTGCCTCCATTCAAAATCCAATTGAATGAATTTTTGTTTTCATTAACTATTTCCCATGTTTTTACCAAGGATTGTTTCAAACACCTCTTCAAAAATTCATCAAAATTAAATGAATCATCAAATAACTGCTTCTGGCGCTTAAGCGCGGGGTACCTGACACTTAGGTGCGGCTCTATGTGTATAACTGGCGTGTAAACGCCAGTCCTGAGCACTTAGGCACCCTAGTTCTTTTTTGGAGCTTCTTCGGTTTTTGCTCCAAATTTGATCATTTTTCACTCATTTTACCAATTTTCATCTATTTGATTGTACCTGAAAGAAAAACACACAAATACCTTTCATTAAAGTTTAATATCTCAAACATAGGTATAAAAATGTGTACATAAAGACTATGTATTTTAGGTTTATCAGTAATCTAGAAGTGAGATACTAGAACCTACCCAATGCTACTATACATGTCAACA
>NW_018251429.1:12642-18940 GCF_001263595.1 Phalaenopsis equestris | reverse complement strand
GGAAGTTAGTTTACTCCAAACCTCCTTGACAAAGTTGCACTTGAAGAAAAGGTGATCCCTTGTGTCTTGATCTAGCTTACATAACTAGCATGTTGAAGGGCCTTTCAGGCTTTTTAGTTTCAGGATATCATCAGTAGGCAGAAGGTTGTTGATAACTCTCCAAGAGAAGAACAACATAGAGGGGGTGAGATGTTTTTGGCAAGTGGAGATGTTCCACTGGCAAGAAACCCAGCTATATAGGTAATTTTGAATGTCTTTAGAGATACTAGCATTAGTCCTGTTCAACAGGATGAGTTTATCCTTTTTATTTCTATGAAATTGTATTGTAGAGATGTAGTTTGCAGACTGCTCCTTCAGTAATCCCCTCAAGAAGTCCTCTAACCAACCATTACCAACCCAACAGTCCTTAACCAATAAATCCCCCTCTTTTTCATCCTGCAGAGATTCCAAACAGTCATTTGAACACCAGTTGTCTTTCCAAAAATTAACATTCCCTTGTCCCAACTCCCATCTGAGCAGCCGATCAATGTCATCTCTAGCCTTGAGCATCTGGACCAAAATTCTGGAGTCTCCCACCTTCCTAGTGACCTCCCCAGGATGGACAGACCTGCAATATTTGGCCATCATAAAGTTGGCCCATAAGCTTTCATTTTATCTGAATTTAATCCACAACTTACACAGGCTAATGTGTTGCATCTGATGCAAGCCTTTAAAACCCAAACCACTAGCCTCCCATGGTTTAACCACTTTTTGCCAACTAGCCCAAGCCACTTATTTTCTATTTCTAGCCCACAAAAATCTGTTGAAGGTTCTTTCCAGCAGCAAAGATGTGCTTCTTTTCATTGTAGCCACTTGGACAGCATACAAGGGGATAGAGGTAAGAATGCTCTTCAGTAGGGTGATCCTACCCCCATTGGACAAAAAGGAGTTAGACCACCCTTGAAGAGTAGAGGTTATCTTATCAATAACCTCATCAAATTGGATCAGCTTTGTTCTTCCTCTGGTGAGATGAATCCCCAAATATTTGAAAGGGAGGCTCATACTAGTTATTTATTTAACACCCTTGTATCTGAATCACATCCAAGCATATGTAGGAAAGTGTGTATTGCACTTTAATTCAGTTAATATTTGTAGTATTTTTATTTATATAACACCCTTGTATATGAATCACTTCCAACTTTGTTTTTTTATTTGTAGTATATTAGGACCATCTGATTAGAGAAAACACCAACCATATGATGATCCTATTTGGAGACTAAATGTTTATTATATCGTAAGAAAATGATTTTTTCACATTTATTTTGACTCTTAATGTTTAAAATGAAAATTAATCATTGATTTTTATTAGGTAGGAGGAGTACGACCAACTCTGACACAAGCAGTTGGCCTCCCAAACCCCAACAACTACCACCAAAGCTCGTCACAGTCGGATACTAAGGAACGTGCTAGACAAGTTGCTTCTATGAATGAGGAGCTCCATCATATGCGTGAAGGCAAACAATGAATTGAGGGGGGTATAACACGTCTGGCAGAAAGCATGGAAGATCATCAAGGCAAGCAACCAGTGAGTTTTGTATTCAAGGAAAAAGAGGATGAGGAGGAGTTTTATGTATTTATAATTTTCTTAAATATTTGAACTTATATTGCTGGAGAAGATGTAAACTTTTAATAATTTAGATTAGTATTTGTTACATTATGTTATTTTTCAGTGTTGGTATTTGTTTGTGATATAATTTTGCATGTTGTTGTGATCGTTAGCATTATTTATATTTGTGTGCACGTGTACGAATCTAAAAGTTCTTTTAAATTTTCTCTGTGTTACAGGTTTTCGTCGGATCAGCATCGACTTTTCTGATGCTAATTCGAGGCAAAATTGCATCCAATAATTTGCGTCTAACCGACGGTAATTTGTGAAAATGTTTTGCGGCGTAATTCACGGACGTTAAGTCTGACGTAAACAGTAAGCTTTGAACAACTTCGAGTAAATTTAACATAAATTACATTATCGACCCTTAATATATATATCTCGCAAAAAAGATGATTTTAAGAAAACTCACAGAAAGAGTGAGAGGTTTGAAGTTGTACTTCTCAATTATTAAATGACAAAAGGCTTTTTGCAACGGCCTTGTTGGCAAACGTCGTCTTTGGCAATCAATGCCGACCAAATATTTGGCATCTTGCTCGCATGGACAAATCTCTTAGGCTGGTTCCTGCAATCATTCAAAGTATTAGGGACGACGTTGGCCATCGATGCAGACCAAACATGTTGATTTTGGCATCTTGATCGCATGGACAAATCTGTTAAAGTTGGCTGCTGCAATCATTCAAAATGTTAGGGGTGTAAATGAGCCGAGTTGAACTTGAGTCTTTCTTGACTTAAATTTGATTAAATTAATTGAGTTTGTGCCCAAATTTAAATTTAATTCTACAAATTCATGCTCAAAGAGAAAAAAATATTATTAATTTAAACTAATTCAATAATTAAATGATAAATAGAATAAATATTTAAGTTGATAGCTAATAAGGCATCACAATGTAAAAAATAAAATACTAATTATTAAATACTTTTAATTATTTAAGGAATTTTTAAAATTTTTAATATATATTATATAATTTTTTAATAAATTACTTTTTGATGACCAAACTCACCATCTCCAAGGGTGGCTCAAACTTGCCTTTTTAGCTCATCAAGTTTTGAGTTGAGCCCTAACAGAATCGGATGAACTTAGGCCCCGTTTGGGGTAGCTTATTTGGCGTGGTGCTTTTTGAAAATGCATGCAGGACTTAGGTAAACTGTGTTTTGACACTTTATTCAAAAAACTGCATTTTCAAAAAGTTGAACACTAAATTTTTACACTTCTAACTAGGTGTAGTGGCAGCTGGCCAGGTACTTGCTCGGTTAAGAAAAAAATTTATAATAATGTAATTTTTCCCCTAACTTTAAAAAATAAAAAAAAAATTTTAAGGGAAAACATAGTAGCTAGGACACAACATCTGTCTTCCGTCTCAAACATTTATCATCATCACACACGTCAGCACCACCAATTTCTAACTTGTGCCAAAGAGGAGCAATAATATTATTTACCTATATTAGAGATGCTATAAAGAACATTGGCTAATTTAAAGTATGAATAGTTCTGAAGACCGGCTAGGCAGGGGAGATACTAGCTCTCACTCTAGAGTTCCCTTGATTCCCTCCACCTGGGGGCTAACATTCTCCTATCAGAAACTAAAACTATAAACCTAGTTGGGGGCTTTAACCTGTCATTTTAAAGTCCTCTAACTCTACACCCATCAATGTATATTTTCCTATTTATTTGCACTCAATCATCTCATTCATACAACCTCATGTGATTCTTTCCAATTGTTGATTGAGTCAATGCCAGCCCGGTTCTTACATGTTCTCACAACAAATTTTAACATTTGGATTGGCCAAATCAAGATGTAAATGAAGTGCATGAATTTAAATCATCACAACTTCTTCCATTAAAGATCAATACTCTCCACAACTTCCATCCAAAACTTAATTACTTATTATTTTAAGAAGAAAGATAAAGAAAACTACTCAGAATCCATGAAGAAAACAAAACCACACTTTAGTTTAAAGAAGAAATTATTGTCAAACCAACAACAAGTCTCAATTAAAACTAAAAGTAGTTTAAAACAGAAAGATAAAAACTTATCTGATATCTTCCACCAAACTCTTGAAGTTCTATTGAATATCTTCTCTTATACAATCTCTTAAAATAAAATAACAAAAAGGATAAATTAAAATAAAAAGTTGTTCCTGAAAATCTCTCCGAACTAACTTCCCAAAAAAGAAATTTCAAAACTTGCCAATATTTTTTGGACTCTTTTCTAAGTCCTCTCTTCTTTCTTTTGTAGTTTTCTAAGAGGTGTCTTGGAATCTCTTCAAAATATGTCTTGATTCGATGTATTTACCCAAGAGATGCATCCTTTCATGATAATTTCCATCCATGGTGGTTACAATCACCTATGAAGCCAATGGGTGCCTCAAAAATCTATTCAAAATTCGTGAAAACTGATTTTACTCGTCTAGTAACTGCCACTGGAGCTTAAGCATGGGGTCTCGGCGCTTAGCCGCAACCTTCTTTGTTTAACCGGTGCTTAAGCCTCGGATCTGGCGCTTAAGCGCCAAAATTCTTTCGCACAATTTTTCATCTTTTTGCTCCAAATTTGATTATTTTTCACTCGTTTAAGCAATTTTGCCTTTTTTACTTGTATCTCCAGGAAAAACACAAAAAGTCCTTCCATTACAGCGCAATATCTCAAAAATATGTATAAAAATGTGTCTAAAAATACTATATATTTTAGGTGTATAAAAATCCCCCAAAATTAAAATGTTACTTGTCCTCAAGTGACACAATCTTTAAAAACCAAATATGTATGTTATGTATATGAGTTTCTGTAGGAGTTACTAAAATTTAGATTTAGAAATATAATGGTCAAATTTAGATAAAATATTTAGTAAAATGAGACAAACTAAAAGTTTGAAAATTTTTAATGTTAAGAACTATGAAAATATGAGTTTCTATCTAATTCAAAAATATTGTAAGTTCTCTAAATTTAGATTTTAGTTCTTTTATTTTCTTTACTTAAAAATTTTTATTAAAAATAATTTTACTTACAATATTATATTTATAAGCTTAAGATTTTATCAAGTCTTATACTTAAAAAATATCAAATGTTGAACCAATTTTTGATTAAGCACTAATCCTCAAGCTTCTCCTCCCTTGCATTTCTTTTCTTTTCTTTTTCTTTTTCTTCTTTTTTTTTTCTTTTCTTTTTCTTTTTCTTTTTCTTTTTCAGGCAAGGATTACTATATCTGGATAGACCTTTAATGATTTTGAATTTCACTTCTCCTTTCTTAAAGTAAAGTCTTGATATAATACTTTTATTAATAGATATAATAGCATATTTGAAAATCATTTTAAGAAAATAAATTTAAGTATTAAAAATAAAAGTCTAAATTATTTAAATTTTTTAAAAATACAATTTAACATGCTAACAGGAATTTTGACATCCTAATTATACAAGTATAAAAGTAAAGATAAAAGTAAAATTAATTTTTGATCAAATTTTCTATGATCTGCAAAACACTCTAATTTTTGTACCTTATTAGCAGTAAAATTGATATTGTTCATCATTTTCTGCAATAACTCATCTTGAGTCTCGGTATCAACTCTAGATATAGAAGCACGAGAAGTAGATAATCGTAATGAAAATGCAGCAGGGGTAGATGCAACACACGTCTCTAATCCATAACTTATGGAAAATCCTCCTCTCCAGCCAAAAATTGAATGCTCAGAATAAGTCTACACATTCACCTTTGTAATGGGCTTTAGAGGTAATAGAACTTCCTCCCAACTATCATACTTCACTCCAGCCTGCTCGCATAATGAAAATATAAACGAAGCAAATCACATACCTACAGTAGTAGCACTAGCAGCTGAACTGATGATAGTGTGATAGATCAAAGCCCCTATGTTGATGGGCTTTCCCTCCTGAATACAATAGTTCAACGTTGCTCTCTCTCTGGTCACTTCACTGGGATGATTGGTCGGAAGCAAACGAGCAGAAATGAAGGTGCACATAACTTTGAAGTTGGAAAATTTACTCTCCTCTCATTGGTTATCTTCTAAAGTCCTCTCCCAATAGTAAAAAATGAAATAATGTCGTCTAACTCCGCTTCACTAGGACTATAATTTGCATAAAATCATAAATTCTCCGGTGGTAAATGGTAAAACAAGTTGATTACCTCTAGAGTAAAAGGTACCAACTCTCTTCTAACCATAACTCGATCGTCTTCAACCTCTAGGAGATTTGCATAAAACTCCCTCACAATAGAAATCACTGCGACGGCAGAGAAACAACAGAACTGTTGTCACTATCGGCGGACTATGAGGTCTTCTACCTCTCCACCTGGACTCTTGAAACATCGCTCCTAAATCAATTTTCGTGACTATAGAGTGTCACTATATCGATCCTAAGGTTTGAAACTGACAAAATTGCTCGAATAGAATTGGCTCTTTTCTCTACTCCTTTTTATTCTTGGTGTCATTCTACAAATTTGATAAATTCCAAAAATAACTTTAAAAATCAAGTTTAAATCACCAAACTAAACTTCAAAAATGCACTAACTAAACTTCCTAGAAATTTCCATAGATTTTTCTTCACTTTTCACCATGAATAGTAAATTTTTGAAATCTTCCAAATGTGCTCAAAATATATGGTGAAAATCCAAAATTTTTGCATAGAAGTAAAGCTCTTACCTTAA
>NW_018251429.1:0-12537 GCF_001263595.1 Phalaenopsis equestris | reverse complement strand
ATATATATATATAAGTTTTAGAAAAATATGAAATCAAACTGACCCCATATTTTTCACACTTTAAATGAAACCCTGTATCTATCCCGAAGGATAAACACAAGACTTGAGAATGAGGCTTAGGCACCTGCCTCTTGGGTTGGCTCGCGCTTAAGTGTGAGATGTGGGGCTTAGGCGCCAGTGCACAATTTTCAAAATTTTAAGTAAAATGCACAATTAGCCTAAGTAAACCACCCTCAAATGGTCTCATAGCACTTCAATGACTATTTTTACTTCATATAACTCCCTTTTCTCTCAAAATTCTTCATAATAATTAATTCAATTCGGGGCTAAAAATAACACAAATTTTCACAAAAAAAAATTTATATTAATTTACAAACAAGTACAAACATATTTAACATTTAGTTCTCTCTAAATAGCCTTGGATGAGAAAATTTTCTTAAGTACAAAACACTTAACACACATTTTATAATTAAACACATTGTCGAGTTACCAGAAAGAAGTTGTCGGTCACCAGAATCGAAATCACGTCGCCTGCTTCGAAAGGACATTTTAATGTTTAAAAAAATATGAAATTAAACTGACCCTATATTTTTCATAGTTTAAATGAAAGAGCGCTATAGCTCAAATCATGTATCTATCCCGAAGGATAAACACAAGACTTGAGGATGAGGCTCGATCAAATAAACTAAAAAATGTATGACGTCCATTTGGTCTGTGAAACAGTTTTATTTGCCGACAATTTCCCAGACAAGCTTCCTATAAGGGCAAGCCCCTATAGTTAATTACATCTTAGATAACCGAAGTCAACTAAGAAAACTCTCGATAAAAATTAGAAAATATTATCTTCAAGGAGTTCAAAAGGATAGAACTTTTCAAAGAAATCAGACAAAGACGTGTGAAAGGGGAATGACTCAAATTTGGAACATTTTGTTTTTGGAATCTAAAGGAAGAAGAACTAGAGGATGACAGAGATCTGGAGGAGAACCTCGGTGCCTTTCCAGTCTATCCTATTGTTTGGCTTATATTTAGTTGTTTCATCCTGTCAATTTTATTTGTTAGGGCTTACATTCATATGAGACGATCACATGAATAACTGGAAGATGTGAGGAAAGATAGGAGGATTTATGGCATAACAAACAACAACCTTAAAATCCTAAAACAGTTTAGGGCTTATATTGTACAACATGATTGTATAAAGGCCTAAAGATAAGGTGAGGATTTATGTTGCATAAGCAGACAACCTCAAAATCCTAAGGCTTTGGTTGTTTAATTCTAATTCTAAGGAACGAAGTTGGTTTAGCTGGTGTAGACAAGTTTTGCTGTTGAAGATGGTCGTGCTGCGCACCATGCTAGCTCCAAGCTCCATGCCATGATGAGTTTGAGTTGTCCAGGGTGTCAATTTATGATGTCAAATCAGGTGGCCCTATGGTTGTAGCTCTTTAAATTTTCATGGGGGATGTTAAAGTTGATTAGAGCAACACTGATTAGGATCCTACGGTTCCCTTGTTCCGGCACCACTATTTTCTATTGGATTCACTTAGTCCAAATGAATTTACTTAACTAAACTTAAGGAGTTCCATAATTTCATTTATACTGTGGGAACCCTTGTTAGCAACCGTAGGTTACCTCCTTCGAGGGATCCACGATCATTCGATAGAGATGTCTTAATTTAGTTGAAATTGTGGTTTTTATGATGTTTGCGATTAAATTTTGAGTTGTTTTATATTTTGAATGTTGTGGCGGGGGAGTTTTTTTTTTTTGTTTTTTTATTTTTTTTTTTTGTTTTGTTTTTTTGTATGGCTATCTTGATAGTTTTAGTTTTTATGCAGGGTGAAATCGTTGTTTAGCATGCAAGTTTTGCAAGTATAAAAAGTACAAGAAAGACAACACTGTAAACTATAAAAAGCGTATCTGGCAAGTCTTCTCGATCCACCACCTGAAACTTAAAATGCATGTGAGGACAGTTCATGTAGAGGCAGAAAAGTAAGGTTTTGGTAGTTTTCCTAACCCTATATCATATCTTGGTGGGCCCTTAGGAGTTTAATTAAGGATTATTTTGTTAAGCAAAGCACATTAAGTTTACTAGACCTCTGAGGTATCCAACAGGTTAGGAGGAAGAAGCAGGTCTATGCTTCCCTTTTATCACCTGGTGAAAAGCCTCGAGCTCATTAAACTTATTATGTTGCTTAATAATTCATCATATGAATAACTTAATGCTTAATGAACATTGATGTCCTAATTATCCTTAAGAGTAAGGTAAATATCATTTGTAATTTAATTTTGAAGATTATGTGAATGAAGACCCTTAAAGAGGGCAAGCTAGTGTTGTTGGAACACTTAGCCAAATTTTTGTCCTAATTGGGCTCATAGTGTTTTTAAAGGTCTTAAATTTTAGTTATGTTTTCTTTTCTAATCCTCGTTTAATCAGTCTTGGTTTAACTTAGATCGCTACTGCGCCCTTAAGACTTATGTCAGTGTCTTAATTAATTTGGAAAAGGTTAAGTTTTAGGTGATCATGATTCATTATTTGAATTTCATTTGAAAATCAAATAGGGGTATTAAATTGATTAATTATTAACTTCAAAACTCATACCCTTAAGTCCTAGGTTAATTTAATTTTAATAAGCTTCCAAATTTCAATAATTTATAAATTTATTAATTTATCCTTTTAATTAGGAAAGTGAGGTTGGTTTCTACCAATTAATCTCCTTTTAATTTCAGTCTTCCAAACAAGCTGATTAAGATTAGAGGTTGCTCCTTTCCATCATTGGATTAAGACTAAATTTAATTAAGGCCAAATTCCTAATATTATATTTTTGCCCCTAAGGCTCTAGCACTTCATAATTTGTCATAATTTGTCAAATTCAAAAATTCAAATCAAATGACTTTAAATTTTTATCCTACCTCATTCATGGGTCAATTAAGACATCAGAGGAAAAAATGTGATTTTTCAAAATTTAAAAGGATAAATTAAAATGGGGATCCACGGGCTTCAGTTGGGATCCTGTGAAATGGACTTTATAAGCTTAAAAAATTTGGTGGATTAATAAATTAGAGTTACTAACTTATCTAATTATTACATGTTTTTCCATTCTTTATCCTACTAAGCTTGTTTTAAGTAATAAACTTGTTCATATGTTGCAGGTAATGTCAGCAGCCAATAAATTTGAATTTAGAGGTATTTATTCTAACCATAAGGAGAATTTGGATTGTATGTTCAGTAGGGTTGTTGCAACAGACACTCATGTGTTCACCCCTAGTGAGCATGGGTTTGCAAGCATACCAAGGACTTAAAGATCGAGCGTGGGTCCAAAGAAGACACCAAACTAAACCTAAGGGAGCTGGAGTCCACTTGCCAGTCAAAGCATCCTAGGGTGGAGAAAAGAAAATAAGGAGCTACTTTTGTTAAAAGCCAAATAATAAAATTAGAGGATTCCTGCACAATTTAGGCTGGACTTCACATGACACCTCTCTAGATGACTTTTTCTGAGTTCTGGAGACATATCTTGAAGTTTATGAGGATAATCCATTATATTGAAACACTTTGAAGTTGTTGGAGGACCCATGAAGATGCCCCCCAATAGTAGGGTCGACAATTTATGTTTCTTTATGGACAAAGTGGATAATTGATTTTGTTGAGTTATTATTTAGTGGCCTTGGTTTTTTTTCCTTTCGTTTAATTGGATATCTGGTTTGGACATTTTTTTAATTTCTACACGAATAATCTAAATGTTTAGTTGAATTTATTTCTTCTTATTATACTATGTCTTCATATTTTAGATGTCCTTTTAATGTTGTCTTCTTAACACATATTACTTGAACATATCACTTCCTGAGCATGGATTCACAGAGAGAGCCTTAGAGGAAAAATTACGGTGGTTGTATGTTTGTTGTACAAATGCTATAACTCATACATCGGTCGAAATCCACACATGAAATCCATTTATATTGGCCATAAATTGGTTAGGGAGCTACTACATGGAAACCCCACAAGATTTGGTAACATGTTCGGTATGGCATAGCCTATATTTATGGATTTTTTTGATAAACTTTATAGTCATCATGGACTTCAAGCCTCCTCAAGAATGACAAAAAGAGAAGTTTTAGAAATAACCCTGTATATTTTATCACAAAATGAATCGATGAGTTGAGCAATCGAGCGATTCCAGTATTCATAGGAGACAATTAGCAGATATTTCACAATGTGTATGAAAGCTCTAGTTATCTTGTCAGTACAAATTATTAAGCTAGAGAATTGAACTTTCAGAATGACTCCAACAAAGATTACAAATGGCCCAATATATATGTTATTTTTTAAAATAAATCAATTTAACTCATCACAATTGGAAGTAAAAATGAGTTCAATGCTTAGAATAGCTTTATTTATTTTATTAGAAATTTAATGGAGAAATTGACGACACCGATGCCGAAGCACATGTATCAAATAACAAAATGTTTGCATACATTAGACAGTGTGGATCACCAGCATAAAATGTGTGTTCATATGTGACTTCAACTTGTTCTTTACTTTTGTGATGACTGGTTGGAAAAGCAGTGCACATGATAGTCGTATTTTTCATTTTGCAACAAAAAATCAAAGACACGACTTCCCTCACCCACCTTTAGAATTACTAAACTATCAGCCACAGTTGTTTCTCTTCTGTAATTTTTTTACTAACTATTGTATTTAGGGCAAGTCAATATTTCTTTGTCAATCCTGGATATGCTCTATAAAGGTGGTATCCAAAGCCATTTATTGATATGAAATATTACATTCTTGATTTTGAAGATCTAGTGTTGTTTCTTGGGACAAAAAGGAAATGTTTACCAAAAGACAGTCCTCCTTAAGTGGTGTAATTGATAGAATGTTTGGAGTGTGGAAGAAGAAATGGGTCATATTGCATGATATGCCATTATATCCATTTTTGAAATAAGTTCATATTGTTTTGGCTACAATGGTGGTCCACAACTACATTCGACGACATCATTCTCAAGCTGATGTAGACTTCAGCATGGTTGATGATGAACACTTATAGGTCCCGCTAGAAGCATTTGAATATAATGTAAGACAATCTATACCACAAGTAGAAGTGGAATCACAAGAAGATTACACCCAAGAGACAAAGGTGTCGTAGAAATAGTTCAATTGAGAGAGTAGATTACATATGCCAATATTTAATGTTGATTGGACGACTCTTGTTTATTTTATAAGATCTATGTCAATTTTATGTCACTTATATTATTGATATTTTTTATTTTACAATTTTTTTATTTTTTTTTTACTATTGTTTTTCATTTGAATTTCATGTTTTTTTTGTGGAATTGAGAGGTCCATGATGAGACATTTAAGCTTATGAGTTCTTCTAGATTTTATATTGGTCAATGTTGGTTAGTGTCACATGTAAAATCCTAATGAAAGCAACTAAGTTCCTCTCTTTTTTTCAGTATAACAATTTGTAAGGACATTTTGGGTGTCCTATTTTGGTGTTATGCAGATGTGATACATAGGAGGTTGGTCTTATGTGGGTTAAAGGCAACCAAGAACTCATTTTTCTACAAGGTCTATTGCTTTCCTGTAGTGACGGATTCATTTGTTGGAGTAGTGAGCTCTCCTAGACCTTGCAATTACACAATACTATAATTAACTACTTTTTTTATCAATTTATGCTTGTTTATTCAATACATTTTCTGTTTATTTCCATTTCCTTGTATATTTTTTATGAATTTTATCTTCTATCTTGACTAATAATTTCTCCTTTGAATCTTTCAAGGAAGTTGAGCTCCATGATCTTAGGGACCTCCCAATGAATGCTCTACTACTATGGACTACAGACTTCCAAACTGATGTCATATTCTGCACATAGCTATGAGAGACAGCTCTGCAGGTGCCCAAGGAACATGCCCAAGGAACAACACGGAGAAGTGTGACTTTTTCAAGTGGGCAAATGATCCAACTAAAAATATCCTATTTTTAGTACATATATAATATAATCATTTTATGTACATTTGTAATGATATTTCACTTTAAAGGAAAGTATATTTTGCATGTTTTTTTTTTCAAGTACTTGGAATGGACATTTAGTGAAAATGAGGGCAAAATGGAGCAAAATTTAATGATTTTTGTGTGGCACTATAGTGCCACCCTTGGCGCCATGGCGCCATTTGCGAGCGAGATTGGTGTTATAGCACCTAAACTAGCACTATAGCACCAACAACTTCCTTTCTAGAAAATCCAATGAATTTGACTAAATTTTGGAGTGGTGTTTGAAGCAACCATTGGTTATTTTATCTTTTATATTAAATGAGAAGGGTTTGGTCAAATTTAGGGACCTTTTTGAACCTTGAAACTTCAATTGAGCAGCAATAGTTAACTAGAATTTTCATATTTTCTGTTCAAGTGTAAGAGTGAGTCTGTTTTATTGTGAGAAAGTTTGGAAATTGCATGAAAAGATTATAAAGTTTACTTGGGGAGAAGACATAAGATGCTTTGTTTTTATGTTTATTTTTTTCTTATAAGACTTGGATTTCAATGCAAGTGTTTTTTTATTTAATTTTTTATTTAATCTCCATGAATTATGAGTTGTTCTCTTTCTTTCTCCTTGCATATGGGACTTAATCCTGTGGGATGAGAATGATTTAAGGATTTCTTTTTAATCTTAAAAGTTGTGATGGTATTTTCACTGAATGTTCATTTACTTTTCAAACTAGCCATCTATGAGATTAAAATATGATTAGAAACATATTGACCTGGGAGGGTCATGATTTCACCCAACTAGTGGATACCCACACTTCATTCTAGGGAGAGTCATGGTGATCACCCAAGGGAGAGTGAAAATAAATAAGGAGATAAATTTTGATGGGCTTAGAATTGGTTAGTTCTATAGTGACAGGCTAGATTCATATCAAATTGGATTAAGGTTTAGAATGTGACTTTGTGATTATGCCATCATGGTGGCATAGGCTTAGGGGGCCATCTAGTGGTGAGAGGCTAGATAGTTCTAATGCGGAGTCGAGATGTTAACTAATTGGCCTTAAGTTAGCCAATTTTCTTTGGTAGCACCGAAGGGAGAAAAGAATAAGGCATGCTTTTATTTGTCAAATCACATCAGTTTTGTCTTAAATCACTTGAATCATATATGTATTAAAATCTATTTTCAAGGAAAAAGGTTTTTCGTAATATTCAAACTCACTAATATATTTTACTAAGCATCACATTTAGTTGTTACTTTTTTTTAACTCTTTAGTAGTAATTTTTAGTAAGCATATCATTTTAATTTGCAATTTAAATAAAATTTTGTAAGTTGATTTTATGGAAAATCCTATGTTACTTGAAATGCTACTTATACTTGCATATCACTCATAGTGTGAAAATTTAATATATAATTCATAAAGAATTACATTTTTTCGCACTAGCTGATAGATATAATTTGAAACATATTTTCTAGCAAAATTTTGGAGATTATAAATACACGTAATTGCGGGTCGGGATAGCAGACAACTTGACAGATTCCACTCTCAATAGTGTTCAGGTTTGGATGGTATCCCTAGAGATGATGTAGCTCTTGGCATACCCATTATGCATATTAAAATTCTTATTATCATATTTTTAATTTTAATTTTTTTAGTTTTTTTCTTTTTTCAGCAATCTTGATACCCACTATTAAGTGAGGTGTATATTCTTATTTTTTGTGATGCTATGAAGTGTTTTTTTTTCTTTTTAAATGTCAAATATTTTGCTATGACAATTCTATTGAAAACAAGATTACTGCGCAAAGGCGGAATGATCATTTATCTAGAAAAAACTACGAAAGAACTATTTTCAAATAACATAATCAAAAGAGACAACCAGCTTATCCAGATAAGCTGCTCAACTTATTATCTGGAATAGCTGCTTATCAGTAGCTTATCAATAAGATGCACCTGCCCCAAACAATCGCTTAATCATATTGTGATGAAGGATGGGTGAAAAATTAGAGGGGCTTATCACCTATTATTGGTTATTATATACTTAGATGGAAGAGTTTTTATATTAATTTCTCGATCTTCAAATTGAGAATCTCTTGAAAATCTATGGCCCCAAATAGACTCTTAATGTTATCATTGAATATATATATATATATATATATATTGTGGAACCCCATATTAATTTTTATTAATTCTAAAAGCAAATTACAGAGCAAGGTCGGTGGTTCCTGTCAACCCAAAATACAACTCCCCTAGAATTAAACAAACGAAACCACCACCTAGATTGCAATGCACCAAAAAACAATCTTCAAAATACACAATTTAACTAACAAAACACAAAAAAATAGGAAGAGAAAGACTTGCATCTTATTTAAGGAAGTTTCAAATTATCTCCATGTAGAATTTGTTTAAGTGAGGCTAGAGGGACAACAACAATAATAACACTCTCAGAGAAACAGCCAACTTTGGCAAGCCAGTTCACAGAACAATTTTCTTTCTTAGTGATACAACTCCAAAGAATATAGACATGTATAGAGATTGAGATAATACGCCTCACACAGTTTAATATTCTAGGATATCAGTTTCACACTTCTCAAGTACTTAAGTTTAAAATAAATCACTTCCACATGCAACCATTTCCATTTAAAAGTCACAACAACTTTAACCGTTATTTAACTAGCCCAAGCTTCCTCTTCTATATCACATAATGAATCATAGAGAGAAAGAAAATGGTATTGAAATTTACCATTAAAATTTCTGAACTCACCACCGGCACTAGCTTTATTTGCATGCCTGTTGCAATCAGTATTATCCTTAATCCATCAATGTCAAGGTTTGCTCCAAAGTGTTTATCGAACAATTCTAACAAAATTATTCCTACAATTGTAGGCCATATAACAACTCAAATAATCAAAACAAGTAAAGTAAGATGCATCAACATTTCTAAAGGGAAAAATTTTATGAATGTATGTAATGATATTTGTCACAACATTATCCTTCTTAATCAGCAAATCTGCATGCTTAGTAGAGTTACGGGCCATCCAAAAACCTAATGGATATATGAAATTAATTTAGCTTTATGATTAGAACTGTTTCTATAATTTCAATTTGTTTTATAGTACTTCAGATTCATCAACCCATTAAACAAAATTTGAACACAAAATATACCTCAGAAAGCATATCGTATGTGTCTCAAAAAAATTGCATCTAAAGAACATATGATTTAAAATTGTCCTCCTTCAACTTGTAGAAAAGGCATAAAGAGGAGAGTCTCAGCCCTTTCAGTTTCATTACATCAGCAAAAGATAGTAGATTAAAGTAAGATTTCCAGAAAAAGAAAGACATAGAAGGGTGTTAGCACTATTTTTAATTGGATGAGCTTTCCTGAAAGATGTGAGGATTTATGTCGTGACAAACGACATCCTCAGAAGACTAAGACGAGTTTGGGCTTATATTGTACAGTAGAACTATACAAAGGCCTAAAGATAAGGTGAGGGTTTACGTTACATAAGCAAACTACCCCAAAGTCCTATGGCTTGGTTGTTTAATTCTAAGGAAGGAAATTGGTTTTGCTGATGTTGACGTGTTTTGCTGTTGAATATGGCCATGCTTTCCACCATGCTAGGTCAAATCTCCTTGCCTTGACGAGTTTAAGTTTTCTAGCGTCAGGTTATGATGTCAAATCAGGTGTCCCTATGGTTAAAGTTTTTTAAATGTTATGGAGCATGTTAAAGTTGATTAGAGTGACACCAATTAGGATCCTATGGTTCCCTCATTCCGGTACCACTATTTTCTATTGGATTCACTTAGTACAAATGAATTTACTAAACACAAACTAATGAGTTCCAGACTTTCATTTAGATCGTGGGAAGCCTCGTTTGCACCCTTAGGTTATTGCCCCCGAGAGATTCCTGATCATCTGATAGAGACGTCTTAATTTAGTTGCAATTATTATTTTGTGATTTTTGTGATTAAATGTTGGGTTGTTTTATATTTTAAATGTTGTGGCAGTGAATTTTATCTTGGTTGATTTTAGTTTTGGTTTTAGTTTTGAGGCTATCCTAGCAGTTTTAATTTTCATGCAGAGGGACATAGTTATTTAAAATGCAAGTTTATGTTTTTTGTTCATACATGCAGGTGAGTAAGTACATTAACATATTGAAAAGTATAGTACAAGAAACTAGAAATGCAGGTAAAATAAAAAAGTACCTGGATGGTCTTCCCGCCATCTTCAACTGAAACTCAAAATGCATGCGAGACCATTTATATGTTTAAAACATTTTATGTAAAGCGGGGAAATAAGCTTCTCGTGATCTACCAAATCCTAAATCATATCTTGGTAAGCCCTCATTAATTCATTTGAGGATTATTTCATTAAGCAAAACATACTAAATTTACTAGACCTCCGAGGTATCTAGAAGGTTAGGAGGAAGAAGCAGGTTCATGCTTCCCTCTCACCGCCTGGTGAAAAGTCTCGAGCTCATTTAAACTTATTATGTCACTTAATAATTCATCCTATAAATACCTCTAGTGTTTAGTGAACATCGATGTTTCAATTATCTCTAAGAGTAGGTTAATTATCATTTGTCATTTAATTTGAGAATTATGTGGGTGAAGACCTTTAAAAGAGGCAAGTTAATGCTATTAAGACACTTAGTCAATTTCAGCTTTAATTTGGGCTTGTATTTTTTTAAAGGTGTTCAATTTCTGGTTAAAATTTACTTTTCTAATCCTCATTTAACCAAATTTAATTTAGCCTATGTCACTTCTAAGCCCATAGGACCTTGGTGGACATATTAGTAATTTTTGAAAGAAGTTAAATTTTAAGTGATAGTAATATATCATCCAAAGGTTTGAATGACATTTGAACATCAGATAGAGGTATTAAATTAGTGGGTTATTAACATCCAAAATCATACCCCTAAGTCTAGGATCATTTAATTTAATAGATCTCGAAGTTTTAATGATTTAAGACATTAGAAATTTATCCTTTAATTAAGAAAAGTGAAATTGGTTTCTATCAATTAATCTCTTATATTTCAATCTTCTGAACATGTTAATTGAGATCAAAGTTTGCCCATCTTATCCTCTTGAATTAAGCCTAAATGTTAATTAGGGCCATATTTTCAAAATTGCACTTTTACCCCTAAGGCTTTATCTCTTCATAATTCATCAACTTTAATTCAAATGACTTTGGGATTTTTATCCTACCTTACTCATGAGTCAATTAAGACATCACAGATTAAAATGTGATTTTTCAAAATTTAATTTAATTTACATGATTGTTTACATGTAAAAATAAGATTTTCAATGAAAATTCAAAAGAACCCCAATAAGACAAATTTCACATTTTTATGATTTTTGTTTGAATTATTAGGATTATTTCAATGAAAATTAAAAAAAATCTTTTTTTAGCCTTTGAAAATTATTTTTACGGTTTTAAAATTTAATGTTTTTACTTAGAAAATTTGGAAAAATACTCCAATTGCTCCTAAGTACTTAGGAAACAATTTATAACATTTCCATAAAATTTTAATAATTTTATGACTTTTATTATTCTTTTATTATTTAAATATTCAAAATATGCTTTAAAAAATGAAAATTTTATTTTAATTACAATTTTATTTTTAAAAAATCCTTCTAATCACAGAGAACTCCCAAAAGCAATTTTATAATTTTTAAGTTATATTTTGATTGTTAAAAATCATTTTAGTGTCAAAAATGCTATTTAACTTAGAAAATCAGATTAGGTTGCGAAATGAACTCCAAATATTTTGAAATTCTTATGGGGAGTCATGTCAACTTTATATTATAGTGGAGCATCAAAAACAAATCATTTAGATGTTTGTTTTTCCCAAATTAATGTTCTTTGTATCTTAGGGTTTTATAAAAATTTGGTGTGTTCTTAATGACTTGGCTCATGAAAAATTTTTCTTAGGGTTCTCTGGTCACAGTGAACCTACCAAAATTTTCTTGGATTTTTCTAAGAAACATGATAATTACCATGATTAATTTATGCAAATGATGGACATAAACTTGAAAAATATGGATCTTTGTCTAAAGGTCTCCTCTGACTTTGGAAAAATCAGGGAATATCCCTCATGATAGATGCAACAACATGCCAAAATATCATGCCATGGTGAAATACTTGAACACATGGAGAATCAAAATACTTAGAATAGTATTTAATTAATTAAAAAAAATATGCATCAAATAAACTTCAAATCATTTCCACGTTGTTCTCCTTTGTTCAATGAGCATTAGGGTTTTTTTTTTTTAGCACTAGGGTTTTTTTTTTTTTATCATTTTTCTGTACAAAGATATGATTTTTCAAAGTTATGGGCTTTTAAATAAATAAAAAAATACCTATTTTTCTATTCAAACATGCGACATTGCGTCAACCTACGGCGTCTCCGAAGCTCTGCATGGCACGCTCTATTTGGACGCTACCATCCACGTAGCCGCTGACTCGACCTGTGCTTTATGTATTGAAGCGCTGTTCGACTTCATCTCGCTCGCCCGTTTCATACACACACCATCCAACGGCTCCCTATCATCGTTCCCGATAGCCAA
>NW_018251428.1:21153-23745 GCF_001263595.1 Phalaenopsis equestris | reverse complement strand
AGCTGTAGAAGGAGCAGGAGGACATGGGGGATAAGAATATGGTGTTACAGAATTAGTCTAAGTCTAGCCGTCTGAATAAGTTCAAGGCTAGAACATAATTTTTACTGTGGAGGCTTATTCGAATGGGCCATCTCTTGATCAAGATCCTTCTGGACCTCAACGTATATTTCTTAAATCTTTCAATATTCCTTAAATCTTTCCTAATTCAGTATATATGTTTGCTTTCAAACTCTTTGTAATAATTTATGATGCTTTCATGGCATAAAATCTTATTTTATCATTTTGAGTTTTGTGATACTTTATGATGCTTTATTTGCATAAAATCTTATTTTTTTCAATTTGTTTGAATTTAAGTTATGTTTTTATAAAACATGACTCTTTGTATCTAATGTCCTATATTTTACTTTTTTACTCTCCTAAGACTATATATTTTTTTCTTATGAAAAAAGATCCCATTATGGTTACTTTGATCCATTTGCAGTTTTGTCCAGGATTTCTCTCAATGCATGTCGCTTCATGCTTCAACCTCACGGCATCTTTATGTTTTGTTGTTCTGATTGATTCATAAAAAAATTGCATGTCTTTGATTCTTCTGTCTAATTGAGAGCGGCAGAGAAGGACAAAGGGATCACCTTGTCCGACATCGAGTTAGTTGTCTATTAAGATTAATTCAGAGTCAAGTTATGGTTGCCTCTTTATGAGGAATTAGTTGATATCATTAGCTTCTATTGGGTTGTTCTAGCCCATATGATGCTAAATTCATTCACTGCCATCATGAATGTGGTGGTAAATCTAAGATAAATGAAGATTCCTCAGACAGTAGAACTTTTTATAATGTTATTCTCATGGAAAGATTATTATAAGTGATTCATTTAGTTCCCCTAGAATAAAATCCAATTCCAAGGCCTAAAGAATAATTTGAAGGATTGGAAGTGAAAATTTTCATTCACTCATTTAGAGAGAGAGAATGCCCAATTAGAACAAGGCTGGGACATTTTGTTGTAGCGAATGAGAAGGCAAAAGCGATGCTTGTGGATCTTAAGCGCATCCATTAGGTGATGGATAAAGAGCTCAATGTGATCTGCTACGTTAAGGCTACGCTCTTGAGAAAGTGTTAGCTCTTAGTTATTTTTTATTACCAAGGAGAATTGAGCTTTCATAGATGCTATTGATGAAAAGATTGGGATGATCTTAACAAGGGAAGTTACATAGGTGACACTCAACCATGTTATCACATGTTTGGACCAGTACATGCAATAAGTATATCCTTCCACCATAGTTGTTCAGAAGAGAGGGGCTGATGAGTGTATCCATATTAAAAGAAAGAGTTAACTGAATATTGTAGTGTGTTGGTGTTGATGATTTGGTGGCGGTCTGTTGGTTGTAGTCTGTTGTTGGTGAATTTATTTTTTTGTGACATAGTGGTATGTGTGGTGGTGTGTGTGTGAAGATGGGAGCTGTGGTGTTGGTGTGTTGATTGTGTGGTGGTGGTGGTTTATTGGGTTAGTGTTATAGTTTGTTGGTGGTGACGATGTGTGTGTGTTGATGATATGGTGGTGATGTGTTGGTATTGATGATATTGTGGTGGTGTTTTGTTGGTTGGTGATAGTTTTGGTGTGGTGGTGGTGATGTGTTAAGAGATTTTAGACATTTCTTTTCTGTTACCTTTTTGAGTCATGGTATTTTAAATTGGACTTTATATTTTTTCATCCACACATTTATTTTGCTTGTTTCTTTTCATGCTACTAGCCTTCAAGGTTAAGAAAAAAAAAGATCTTCTGCCCTGTGGGATATATAGGTAAAGCTTATATTTTGCTATCTCTACCTTAAAAAGAAGAAATTGGGAAATAGGCCAACCGCTTAGTTTAACAAGGATGGCTTGTAAAATATAATAAAAAAATTCAAGAAAAGTACAAGAAACAAATTTGATAGAATACAATTGAAAAATAAGTGGGAACAACTAAAAAAGGACCGTAAAATATGATTAATTTATTATAACAAATATAATAACTTTTTAAACCTTGATACATATCACAGATATGGACCAATACATTCATTGTGTTTATTTTTCCATCATAGTTCTTCAGAAGAGAGGGGTCGATGAGTCGATCCTTATTAAGAGAAAGAGTTATCAAAGATAGTGGTGTGTTGGTGTTGATGTGTGGTGGTGGTATGTTGGTTGTGGTCCGTTAGTGGTGAATTTGTTTTTTTCTATGACATGGTGGTATGTGTGGTGGTGTGTGTGTGTGGAGATGGGAGTGGTGGCGTTGGTATGTTGATGGTGTGGCGGTGGTAGTTTGTTGGTGTGGTGGTAGTGGTTTGTTGGTGTGGTGGTGTTGGTGGTAATTTGTTGGTGGTGGTGATGATGTGTAGGTGTTTATGATATGGTGGCGGTGTGTTGATATTTATGACATGGTTGTGGTGCTGTGTTGGTTTGTGATGGTGTTAGTGTGTTGATGGTTCAAATATTTCTCTTCTGTTACCCTTTCGAGTTGTGGTATTTTAAATGGGACTTATGTTTTCTCTACCTCACATTTATATTGCTCATTTCTTCTTATGCTAGTAGTTTTCATGGTTAAAAAAAAAAAAAAA
>NW_018251428.1:17025-20747 GCF_001263595.1 Phalaenopsis equestris | reverse complement strand
TTCACCATTTTTTTGCAATCACATCAATATATCAATTATCCTTTAATTTGTAGGTCTTGCCAAGTACCAAATAATTTAAATTCAACGACTTTGAACCTAGGGTTAAAGAAATGTTGGATCATATGTTTGGTGGAGTCATGGCCACAAGTGATCATGCATGGGCCCCAAGCGAGTGAAAGTTTAGTGTGGGAGCTTAACATGCAGACACCGAGCAACTTGCTGACTGCAATGAATGCCCCAACCCTAACCTCAATGGAGTTGAATTTACTAGTTGATCCAAACATCTTAGGGACATTATTTATGCTATTTTCATTATGGTTGAATTTTATTTATTGGCCCCTTTTTGTTTGGTTTTTATGAAGACATCTTTACAAACAAAACAACCTTTTCATTGCTTTTGGAACTTTCACTACCATTATTTTTTTAAATGTTTTTTTAGCTAATTTGGTATTATTTATACATGGTAGCTGAATAACATAGATAGAGAAAGACACAAGAGAAAAATTACACCTGTATTATGCTTAATGTATAAGTATTACAACTTTTATATTGCTCGCTCTCCTTTATGAAATCCACATACATAGGTGAAAAAAGGGTTGAGGAGTTCCGGAGTTGCTTGGGGGCCACTCAATAAGATTTAACAATATATTTTGTTTGACACAAACTGTATTCATTGATCTATTAGAAGAACTACATAGGAATCGTGGACTACATAGCTTCTTTAGGATGACTTCGATAACCATCTATATTTTATGACATAATGGATCTATGAGGGGAGTCATTGAGTGATTCAAACACTCAGTAGAAATAATCAGTAGATATTTCTCGATTGGTTTGGATGCTCTAATCAGCTTACCATCAGAAATTATCAGAGTCGAAGGCCCCACATTCCAAAATACTCCTATAGATTTCAGAAGACCAATCATATTTCAAGGTAAATGCATGTGTTAATACTTGCCTAAATTTACTTAAACACAATAACTCTAATACTTTGAATAAATGCTTTAGGATTGTATTGGAGTGATTGATGGAACACATATGATGCACACTTGTCAAATAATGAAAAGATCACATACATCGGACAATGCGGTGCACCCACACAAAATGTAGAGGCGGTGTGTGAAGTGCTTTACATTTATTATGGCTGGATGAGAAGTCAGTGTACACAATAGTCTCATATTCAAGTTTGCCATGCGAACTAAGGAAAATAACTTTCCAAAGCCACCCAAGGTTTGCTTGAATATTAATAAATGAAAGGGTATTTTCAGTGCAATACTAATGATTATAATTATATGAAAGAAATTTTATTTAGTCGATGTTGGATTCCATTATAAAGAGGGATTCTCAACCCCCTTTTCGACACCAAATACCACATTCCTAATTTTGAAAGAGCTAGCAACATTGGACGTAGAAAAAGATGTTTAATAAGAGACACTCATCCTTAGGCGAAGTTATTGAAAAAATATATGGGGTTTGGAAGAACAAAATGGTTTATTGTGTGAGATATACTAACATATCCATTTAACAAATAAGTGCATATTATGGTCATTATAATGACTCTACATAGTTACATTCTTCGACAACCATCACATGATGACATTGAATTCAATAGTGTAGATGAATATCATTCACCTGTCCCTGCTGAAGCATATGAATACCGCCCAGGGCAATTAATATCACAAACTGAAAGAGATTTACCTGAGTCTTGTACCCACGATGGAGAAAGTGTTGGGGAGATGATGTAGTTGAGAGAGCAAATTACTGATGTAATAATTAGCGGGTGAAAGAACGATATATGTTGTTTTATATTTATTTATATACAATGTGTTGTGAAAACTCTTAATATTTATTTTAATGACGGTTTGTGCAACATCGTTCATATTGAATCTCAATTTGCTTTTCATTCTTCTCCTACATGAATGTCTTTTAGACAATCATGGGTTTAATATAGATTTTTTTCTTGCGGGTATTCTTTTTGTTTTAAGGTCTATGATGACATAAATACTATGATGACATAAATGACCTAAGGGGTTCTTCTGGATAGCCTTTATGGTGATATGATTTTGTTACACATATGAGCTAAATACTATATGGTTTAAAGACAACCAAAAACCCTTTATTTTTTAGCCAAATGACTGATGGGCTTTTCTGGATGGTCTTTTGTGGTGAAATGGTTTTGTGATGCATTCGAGCACGATTTTACGTGGTTTAAAGAGAACCGCGATCCCTTTTTTCTTCAATCATATGATTGTTGAGGTTTTTCGGGATGACATTTATGATGATATGCATCTGTGACACATACGAGCTCTGAATTACATGATTTAAAGACACTCAATAACCCTTTTTTTTAAAGATCTGTTGTCTTCTTGTAGTGAGAGATTATTCGTTGGCTTATATTTTGTGCTATGAGACTTTTCAATTTTATAAAGCTTTAATTGCATATTTTTATTATTCCTTTTCACTAATGTTGCATCTAAGGATCTGTGCTTTGTGATTGTAAACCTTAAAAAAAGATTAGCTCGAAGTTTTATGGCGCCTCTAGAGTATGTACTACTACCGTAAACTGCAGTATTCTTTGCTTACTTCACGACAAAAGTATAGTTATGAGAGACAATTTACAGGTGTTCAAGGAATAGGCTATAGAACTTTGACTTCTTCAGGTGGGTGGATCAATTCGATGATTACACCTCTGATAGTGATCAGACGTGGAGAGCTTTGTTGAAGAAAAAATTATCTCTTGAAATTCAACATTAGGATAATATTAATTATCACTTTAATAATCTTATTTTTAAATTTGATTGTTGTGTTACTCACTATTTAGTGGGGTGTCAGCTTTTATTATGTAATATTTGAATTAGATATAAAGCGCAACAATGATTAATTCTATTATAAAAACACAATAATATATGGACAGAAATGTCTTTTTATAATAAATAGTTGCAGCAAAACTCACAAAAGAACCAGATACAGCTTGCATCTTCCTTTAGCAGCTCCTATGCAACAGGTTCCCGACATAGGTGTCGTGCAACAATTTTTTAATAAACTGCAGTTTCTTCAAAAAAACTCTTGACTCTAGACATAAAATCCAATATTTGTTATTGACATTAACTCTGACTTTGGACATTAAATCTAATATTTATACCTGAGTGTTTTTAGCCCTCTATCTTATCATATCAAAGAGAAAAAATCGAACCACAAACTATCTTTAGATGTTGGTCATGTAAAAATATAAGAGTTGAAAGGTATCTATGTAAATGCCCCATTAAAATCATTCCATTAAAGCATAAAATTCGAGTGGCTTCCTTTACAATTGCCTGTTCGTACCGCGCAGCGGATCGGCAGTCATCTCCCCGCTCACGTCGTGCCCGTCTCGAATCGGGATACTCGCACAGGCGCTTCCCCCGCTCCAGCATTCGTCCAATATTCCTCTTATCAGATTGGAAAGAATCCGTGGACTATTTCTCTCGCCGTCGCGCCTTCAAATTTCAGAGCGAGTCGTGCAGCCTCGAAGCCATCTGTATTCCTCTGTTTTTTTTATCTGTCCTTCTCCTACATCTCCTCCGGTCAAAATCTTATCTTTACCTAGTTCCAGCCGTGAAGCCGGCTGATTTTTATATCTATGAGGTGTGGGCAGGCTCAATCTCTTATTTTTTTGCAATTGAAGTTAGTAGTTTTGCCCAATGGCGTCCACACCGGAGGCAGCGGTGGCGGGCGAGGGGGTG
>NW_018251428.1:1833-16671 GCF_001263595.1 Phalaenopsis equestris | reverse complement strand
CAAAATTTTTTTTTTTTTTTTTTTTTTTTTTGGCCATCATCATTCCTAGTTGATAAACTGTTTCATCTTTAGTTAAACTTAGTTTAGATTATTTTCTGTTGTTTGTGGATTTAGGTTGCAATCTCATTAATCTCTCACCTGACTACCGCGACTGATTTGATTTCCAACCCCTCACTGTTGAATGTTATTAATCAAAATAAATTTATGTGATCAAGGATTTGGCGGCCAAGAACATGGCGATCCAATACCAGTATGTGACATGGCAGCTGGAGAAAGTACTAGGAAATATTTCTTACGAGCATTTTGAAATATCTGATGAAGTTCAGGAGGAGGTATAAACTCAAAATGGTTGCACTATCTTATAGTTGCTTCTGTTATTTCAGTAATTTTATCATTTTATGTTGCCTGAGTTGGATGCCTTATGCTTCCAGGTTGAACTGGTGCGTGCACAACTGAGGAGGGAGACCATGAAGGATGGAGCGGAGAATCTGATTGTTTTTAAAGAGATTCACAATATGCTCTCCCCCGCACTTTTTGGAGAATTTAAACGGCACAATTCATTTAAGTTTGAAGCACCACAGGACGATAAAAATGGCATTGTTGATCATGGACTTAGGGACATGGTGATACTTCTTGCAGAAGTCAATGGAAAATCTGATTTTGATGCTGCGAGGATGACACTCAATTTGATGGATGGACTTAAAAGGACCAGCCATGCTGATCTTCCTAATATTGAGAAAGCTGAAACCAAGTCAAGTAAATTAGGAAGCAGCACAGTAGAAGATGAAAGACGTGATTCTCCGGTGATTCCAGAAGACTTCCGTTGCCCTATATCTCTTGAACTTATGAAAGATCCTGTTATCGTTTCCACAGGACAGGTATGTTAGAGATCTTACCTTTTAATATTGAAATCAACCAGCTTTTTCCACGTGGTAATTAAAAAATTTCACCTTTTGTTGGACTTGCAGACTTATGAGCGTTCCTTCATTCAGAGATGGATAGACTGTGGCAATAGAACATGTCCCAAGACTCAGCAAAAGCTCCAAAACCTTACACTAACTCCAAACTACGTGTTACGAAGTCTAATCATGCAGTGGTGTGAAGCTAATAGCTTTGAGCAGCCGCACAGATCAACGGGCGGACGTATGAGAAGCAACGGAACATTTCACGAAATCACTGGTGATAAAAGCCTGATTAATTCCCTCATTGCAAAACTTACCAGCAGATCAATGGAAGAGCAGAGATCAGCTGCTGCTGAAATCAGATTACTGGCGAAAAGAAGCACAGACAATAGGATTCTTATAGCAGAAGCTGGAGCCATCCCAGCTCTTGTTGGTCTCCTATGGCTGGATGACCAGAAAACACAGGAGCATGCAGTGACATCCCTCCTCAACCTTTCTATATATGACCATAACAAAGAAGTAATAATGCTAGCTGGAGCAATAGCTCCTATTATTCAAGTTCTTAAAAGTGGAAGCATGGAAGCAAGAGAAAATGCAGCTGCTGCTATCTTTAGTTTGTCACTTATTGATGAGAACAAAATAACTATTGGTGGGGCACCAGGTGCCATTGAAGCACTGGTAGAATTGCTTGAGAGCGGAAGCCCGAGGGGGAAGAAGGATGCTGCAACAGCTCTTTTTAACTTGTGTATTTATCAGGGAAACAAATTACGAGCTGTGAGAGCTGGAATTCTGAGACCTTTGATTAAGATACTTAAGGATTCGATGACCTGTGGAATGCTGGATGAGGTGCTGACCATTTTGTCTGTTCTTGTAAGTCACCAGGAAGGGAAGGCAGCGATAGCTAAAGCTAATACAATCCCACTTCTAATAGACCTGTTGAGAACTGGGCAGCCACGCATCAAGGAGAATGCAACAGCTATACTGCTTGCTCTATGTAAGAAGGACTCTGAGAATTTAGCTTATATAGGCAGGCTTGGTGCTGTTATACCTTTAACAGAGGTTGTGAATAGTGGCACAGAGAGGGCGAAGCGCAAGGCTAGTTCTCTTCTTGAGCACCTGAAGAAGCTGCAGATTCTCTGAATAAATTTTTCTCATGGGGAATATTCAATAAATTCCTCCTGTGCATATCGAAATGAAACTATAAGCTTTTATGTGAATGAAATGCAACTTTGTTTGATTTAGCGGTTGATTTTAAGGTAAATATCTACTGCTTTCTGCACATTTATTTCATTCATTGAGAAATTTGTCCAAAGCTTTTTTCTGTTGAACATGCTTTTTTATTTGTTGTATTTCTATTATTGCTGTAAAAAGCAGTGTTTCTTCTTCATCCATTTTATTCCTCACACTTGATCTTATTTGCTCTGATGAAATTATTTTTCTGAACAACTGCGTTAGAAGTCTCTTTCAGCATTTTCTCATTGGATCTGCATCATGAAACTTTTTGCATTGAAGGATTTATACGGGGGGTTTCTGGTGCTAGAATTTTTAGATTCTTGGATTTACTAGTACAACTTTATGATGAGATTTATTCAAAAATTATATCAGAGATCATAATTTGAAGTACAAACTTTTGTTTTTGTAATGATTAGTCACTTTGGATACAAACTAGAAAAAACTTACAATTCAAATTCAAACAATAATTTAAAGTTATTAAAATCTGAAATATCATAAAAAATTTTAGAATGAATAACTACCACATAACTGTTTAATAATTAAAAATATTTCCCAATTGTTAGCTCTACAATATTTCTCTAATATGTTCTGCAGTTACAATTTCAATCTCCAAAACAACTTCCAATTTCAGCCAGCATGGAAATATGAAGTGTTTTTCAAGTTATCTAGCTAGAAAAGCAAGATACCACAATTATTGTACTCCCTATGTGGGTCAGGTCAATCTGTATGGCAATAAGCAGAATCAATGCAAATACAAAATGATCTATAAAACACTCAATAATTTCATACAAATAACCTTAATTTATGGCTGCACGCAATTGCCATTATTGCATATTTTATCATGATTGTGTATAATTATAACCTTAATTTCTCTTTTATATTAGACAACTTCCCCTCCCTCCCTCTCTCTTTCTCTTTCTCTCTCTATAAAAAACTAATTTTCAGGCAAGCCAAAAATACAATAAATTATTTAAACAAGTTTTTTGTCTTAAAACAACTTTATTCATCAAGATTGAAAAAGTTAAAAATTGTGTTGAAGATTTGAAGTTACCCAAATCTTGAAGATATCTAAAGAAGCGCCTTGTCGAGTCCCCAAGAGAGAGTCTTCTATACTTCACCCAAGAGATTTCCTGATGAATTTGGCTTTCATATGAAACTTTATAGAAGTTAGCAAATACCTGGATAACTGTCAATTAAAGGTTTGCCTACGTCATAGCAAGGCCTTTTTTAAGACTTTCTTTTAATATTTTTTTTTGTTGAATCAGAATCCATCTGGGATTTACACCCCCAAAATTAAGCTGAAAACAAGAGAGAGAGATAGAGGAATGAACAGTACATGAAAAGTAGAATGAATTTTGAATTAGCCCTTACTAAAGAAATGATCCATGTAGGGGGGGGGGGGGGGGGGGGGGTATGATTACATGCTTATACCTGCTTTAATGGGGGCGTTACATGGTAAATTAGGTATTCAAATCAATGAGCTTATAGTTCGACTATTCTTTTGCTCGGTCGGTTGAGATCAGTGGACTTTGGTTTGACAATACTCTTTCGTCAAACTATTTTGAGTTGGGGTTGTCGGTCGGCTTTTGATGGTCTTCGGTTTGACCAGGCTTGAATCGGTTGGCTTGATTATGTCAGTTGATTCTTTTGGTTTGACTGTTGATTATCAATCCTAAATTAAGACCTTTTGTTGGAAGGATGAGACTAAGCTGTCGAGCAGAAGGTGAATCATAGTAATCCGACAGATAACTCCCCTCTTTGACAAAATGTCCTTTGGGCTGTTCATGGAGTATATCGTGGTAAAACTCTCAGCTCCTGGTGAAGAGTCTCAGAGAGTCTTATGAGATGGCTGGTAATGCTGGGGCGAGACTTGTGTTGATGTCTTTTCTCGGCTTTATATATCTTGGTCTTTTGTTCAGACTGTCTATTTCTAGTTGGCTTCGGGTCTCAATCTAAATGATTTGCACTTCGTCAATTCAATCTTTTGACTATTCGGTGATAGGACTCTGGGTCTTCTGTCTATGAATCCTCCTTGACCTAATTTTCTATCTCTTATTCCGTTGGATTTCCTTGACATTCGTGGTGATATATTTTTTAGGTACATTTGTAACATTGAATTTTGACTAAAACTTATGAATAAAGATTTACAAAATGAGCTCAACTCTTTCTCATAAGCTTATTTTTTTTTATTTTCTAAGCATTGAAAACAAGAGAGAGAGATAGAGGAATGAACAGTAAATGAAAAGTAGAATGAATTTTGAATTAGCTCTTACTAAAGAAATGATCCATCTATTTATAGGGGGGGGAGGTGTACAATGTGTATGATTACATGCTTACACCTGCTTTAATGAGGGCGTTACATCGTAAATTAGGTATTCAAATCAATGAGCCTATAGTTCGACTATTCCTTTTTATTTTCTAAGCATAAATTTAATAAAATTCTTAAAACTTAGAGCATTTGTGACTCGCAACTACAGCATAGCATATAAGAGCAAGCAAACCACCAAAAAATTTAGCGCTCTAATGTATTGGTTAAAAAGACTTGTACTTCTGAAAGCAGCAACCAGATCTGCAGCTTTAGTTTGGAAAGCAAACCGCCAACTATAGCTTTCCAAAATAGCTTTGTCCTGTACAAAGTCACATGACAGCTGATAAAGGCAACACAACCCATGGCCCAATAGGAAGCAAATAAGTAGCCAAAATCGCATTCAGATGATCCATATTTCTGCTACAGTGCTTCCAGCGGACCGCTATGACAGATTTTTCGAAGCTTAGGGTGCATTTGGGCCAGCACCGCATTTTGCGCCGTTTGATAAAGCTGAATTTTTCCTACTTTTTCAAAAAAACTGTATTTGGAAGCTGTTTTTTTGCGACCTGACTTTGTTCAAGTACGGCGGCTGCCAGAAATTAGCGATATGACTTTTAAATATAACCATAAATTTGCATACCATTTTCATTTTTTGAATATTATTTTCTTTTGCAGCAGCTTCACAGTCATTTTTTTTAAATGGTTGCAAATGTCCCAAAAAGACCGTTAGAAAAAGTTGCAATTGATCTAAATACTAGAAGCAAACTGAAGAGCGAAGCGACCAAATCAGTAAAACCAAATCAATATAGACATTAGAGACTACAACTCATTCTTTATAGGGATGATCACTATTGAGTATATTTTCAATAAATCTAAATTCAAAACAATTAAACACAACTCAAAAAGGTCAAAATAATAATCTTGCATTTGTTGATGAGTGTGTTTTTTCTATTTTTCTTGCTAACTTTGTAAAATTTTGGCTCTTATAAATTAAGTATTTGATCTTCTTCAATTAAATTTGGCGCTAAAAGATGCGCTTCTTGCCTATGATGATCGGTAAATCATCGTAAATAAATACATTTTTCGAAACCAGAAGATATTCTTAATATCTATCATTAATGATGGTCATAATATTTGCATGTAATATAGCTTTTGGAACAAAATTTAAGAAATGAATTGCCAAAAAGAGAATGAAGAAAATTTTTTTTTTTGATTGATTTGTAGAGATAAGTTTGCGAAAAAGCTTCATGAAGAGTTAAATCAACAAATGTCTTAATTGATTTATCAATTTCATTGAGTAGGGCTTTTTAACTTCACATTTAGTGGCAGAATCGATTTTGATTTGAGTAAACTTAATTTTCATTTGAAACTTTTGTGTTGCATTCAAGACTAGATTCATTTTTTAATTGCAATTTCAGTCTTCTTATGAGCTTGGGTTTAATTTTTAATTGAGAATTTGTTTTAAAATTGATCTCATTCTCAGATTCAATTTTAACTACAAATTTTGACTGCTGTTTAAATATATGTTCATGTTTGTAAGTAGGTTCTAATGTTGGTTCGATTCAAATTTAATATTGTTATCTGCAAACTTAAGGTAATTGCAATTCATGAAAACATATCAATTGTGCTACAAGCTTTGATAAGATATGATTTGATTATGCAAAGTCATTGTATGTTTGACAAACATTGGAGGAGATGTTAATGATTTTTTTTAGATATTTGATTACATATGTGATTGTGTTAATAGATTGGTTGTAGCATACATTAACATTCATAGATTTAAATAAGGCCTTTGGTGAATTGTAATAGATAACAGTTACAAAACATATTGTCCAAATGACATTTTTTTTTTATCTTTAAGTTTATGATTTGGGTATGCCTATATAAATTTAGTTTCATTTGCACCCCTTTGCCAAAGTAACTTGTCATGTCTCATTAGTTTTAATCAATAATAATGAACTTTCTTAGAATCAAATAGAAGCAAATGTTCGAAGAACTCTTCATGTTATTAATCCGCTTTAAATGTAGCTTCAAATCATACCAACGATTGCATGTAAACATTTCATGTCAATTATGATTGTCGTAATTAACAATGTTGTCATCTAAAATTATAGATTGCTCAATTTTATTTATTTATACTATTTTCTTAGTAGCATGTTTTAGCAATGATACAAAATTAAATTAAAAAAAAAGATCTAAGTGTTCAAAGTTAACAACTACAAAAACTGAAAGTTCACTTAAACATAATGAAAAAAATAATAATAATCAGTTCTTATGCAGGGGAATATCAAAAACACATAATAAAAAACCTAATCATGCTCCCCCCGCTCTTTCTTCACATCCTCGTTGATAACACTCATATGATGATTGCCCGGACGATCAAAACTCTCTGTCAGGTGTGTTAAACCATATTCAACCATCTGTTGACATTCACGCATTTGTCAGAGCTCTTCATTCATCAACATGACCCACCTGACAATCTCCTCATTCCGAGTCTGTAACGAGCTAGAACCACCCAAAGCTGCACGAGAGCGCTCTACCTCAAATGCTATGTCCTTTGCACCTAGGCCATACACCCTCCTCTTTTTCTTCCCCATCGCCTAAGTCCACATCTCAAAATCGGACTGAGCAGTGGTAGACTAACTACCACTGCTGCTAGTAGATGGCGAGGCCTGGCTAGTCATCCCCCTCTGTATGTTCCGAAGTTGCTCGTACCCTTCTTGCATAACAAAATTCAAACATTAATTGTTGTTTTAAATATTAATAGCTAAAAAAAGAAAGTTAAATTTTTTAACTTACATTGACACACTGAGAGTGGTTGGAGATCCACTGCTCTATGTCCAAACACCGATATGTGAGGAGATTCAACTCTACAGTGGATGGCCCTCGGTCAAGCTGCTTGACCTGTTACATGATGACATAAATATAAGAATCACATAATTGCATAATTTTTTTAGCTTCTTAATTTTGAGAAAATCTTACTAGGCTTTGAATATTGCAACTAAGCTACTTCATTTAATATGTCATAATAGCCGATCTCATTATTTGTGTGTGTTTCCTCTGACACAAACATCATAATTATAAGTTTGCTTTCCTTCACACAAGGATCTCATGTGAAATCTATAACCGTTCACATCAAATATTTGTCATATCTTGACACTATGATTAGGCCCCAAACAAGATCTTATAAGCTCGGGCATGTGTTCCGTTGCTTGTATCATGAACCTAGAAGTTCAAAAAAAAAATTAGTTTTACTTTGTAAGTTACAATTACACGACATACTGATGAATTGAAAAGTTAATTTAATGTGCGTATAATTTGAACTATTTTGAAAATTCTTCTTCTATCTTCCTGCTTACAAGAGACTCATACCCTACGTTCAATCTCTTGACAAATAATCTGGGAACATAATGTTATTTGTATGTTTCAGTTTATTAGTGTAGCATTTTGGATAATTACTGAGAAAATTTTCGATAAATTTTAACATTACTATAGGAATAATTGCACTTCATCGCACTTCAGTAGAACATACATTGTAGTTGTTTGAAGCTCTCTATCTTTAAGGTAGCGCGCACCATACCTACCTAATGGTTCACCTGATATCTAGAATACAGATTATTTTGCTTATGAAGGCATGTTAATAACAGTTTCATGCGTATGTTGCACTTGACGAAGTAATAGGAACATAAATTAATTCTCTCCTGTAATAGGTGTGTTCGCATATCGATCCCTCTAGACGTGGTTTATTCATTACATTATTTTTTATTTTATTTAGAAATCTATGTGGTTGAGTTATTTTAGAAAAAAAAAGATGGTAATTTACTCTAAAATAAAAGACATACATCTCGAAGAAATACATCCACGTGTATTGCACTTGACCCCCCAATATAGCCTCATAACAGATATATGGGCAGATGTTCCATTGAGTTAAAAAATCAGGAAGAAAAATCCATTCAAGACATCTCAAAGAATCAACATTCAAAGTCCTTGTGCACAATTTTCTGAAGAATGTGCTGATTTTGATCAATGAATTAAGTATCAGCTTTGACAGGATATTGAATGCAGTAAGTAATAAGTACTGCATGAAAATATGATAATCTTGACTCTTCATGCTAAATATTTTCCTCATCCTCATGTCAACACATCGACAAATGTTAAAAGCACAACTATGTGGAATCTCTAAGAATGTAACCACTTAAAGATTGATTTTTGTTGATCTAATGTGAGACAATATGTAGCTTTGGGCTTTCTTATTTTACTTGCATTTGTCTCTTGTAGTTCTAACCCTCTCCTTTTGCAATACTCCTTCAGGTTCAATCTTGCTTTGACGTTGTCTTTCGTTTTTCCCTTGATATCCATAACACTATTAAATATATTATCAAAAAAATTCTTCTCAACATCAGTAACATCAAGATTATTCCTAATTAGATTGTTCCTTCAGTCTGGAAGGTCCCAAAAAATATTTCACTTTGTCCAGTCATGTATAACGACAAAATCAAGAAGACGACTCGAGAGTAGTTCCCATCTCTCAGTGATCTTTGGTACTTTACTGATGGGGGTTGACTTGTTCTTTCAACTCTATTTTAAAAAAAAAATGCATCTTTATTCCTCCAAACTAGGTGATCAAGTGCTAAGAACCTTTGATGACAATCAAACCAGGAATTTTTTCTTACATGCTTCAAAGTGAATGCTTTGGACATGTTCATGCCGTAGAGCCAATCCAATTTCTAAGTTGTACTTCAGCCAGATAGCATCCTATAAGCCAAAAAATCACTAATCGTCCACATAAGAGCAGTTCTATGGTGAAAATTCTATTTTGTAGCAATATCATATGTCAACACGCCTGTTTTTCACAATAGTTGTAGCTCATATATAAGAAGTTATAAGTACACCTCAAATTTAACCTTTAGGTTATATAGACCTGTTATGATTAACATTAGAAATAAGAACGACACAATTATACATATATTAGGAGGAAAATTATATGACGTGATAATAACTGACCAACTTGAATAAATTGTTGCAGCGTTAATGTATGGTGTGAACCCATATGCACATAAACTAATCTTAACATTGTGTGATTTTGCTGCAAAGTCAGGATAACTGCGATCGAAGTGTTTACAGACTTCATCAACTGATTTTGCTGCAATTTTTTATATAAGCACCAACAGATTCGATACTATGTCATGCCATGTGAGAAGTTGTGCACAAAGAAGTAAACAATCGCTGAAGCCATGGAATGCGAGAAAAGTAAAAGAGACGTTGTAAGGAATATCTTTCTGATTTTTACTCTTTCTTCCTCTTGATTTTAACCAATCAATACAACAAAATATGAATTTCGTCTCCAGTGCATCTTCCTTGTAATAAAACATGCAGCATTTAACACTAACAATTTTTTTTTTCAGATAATAACCTTAACTTCGACACTAATTTTTTTTACATACAAATCTTCTGAAACTAATTATCTACAAGGCTCATCTCTTTTAATAATTTTGCTACCTGATTGAAGCATTCCATGGGCATATTGAAATCAAATTTGATACACAACCTTCTCAGGGCGACCAATAACTTCGTATGCAAAGCACATCCTTCCCACAATGGTTGTTTTTCAACATTTAATAATTCCAAAAATTGTTGCACTTTATTATTCGGTGCTTGAATATCAAGCACACTCCCAACAAAATGAGTCATGCTGGCATGAACAATCATTTCCTCCTGCATGCCAGAATAGTGAACAGTGGAGGTGCATAACTTGATGAAGCTCCAACATGACTGTACTAAACATTTGGTTCAAATTCACCATGTGAAGTCCAACACCAATAATATGATTTAAATCCCCTACGGTATAGATCCAATTTTACTTTGTCAGGCGTTAGATAAACTTGGTTCTTGTGCTTTACACAAGGGCATCAGAGCCTATCTTTTGAAAAGTAAACGGGAAGCTGCCATGTCACCTATACGAACTCCTCAACACCAGTCAAAAACTCATGAATTAGTCTTTTTCTTCCTCGATTTAATTTGGTATGCATCCACGATCTCACGTTTCAAATATCTATCTGCAACATAGATGTAGCTCTATAGATTAGTACAACTAGAAATTAGTCGTACAAACAATATGAATCTCTTGTATTAAATACATACACATATAGTGTGGTCAGTTACATGAATCTTGTTTCTTCATTGCGTCTTACTGAGTGTCATATTTTTCATTTAATTCTAACATATTGAGATCATTTTATATACTTCGTGCCTTAGTCTTATTAGGTCACCTCTACCTCTCTTAATAAAAGTCATATCAATAACATTTGCTATCCTAATATAGTTTTTACATGATCGGCGTTTAAGGTGACAAAACAAGAAACCTAGGGTGTAGTTTTTTTTCCTCACCTAAGGTGGCCGACTACATGAAACTTCTTTCTTCATCGTGTCCCATTGAGTGTCAAATCTTCATTTACTTCGTAAATGAAAATTATTTTTTATACGACATGCCATAAGAGCAGCACAGCACCGGCTCTCTCTACTACAACATCTAAGTCGATTCTATCTAATCTTTTCTACCAGCGGAGCAACACCAACTCTTTCACGAATTTATTTGTTTTGCATTATGTCTTTTAAGCCTAAAGCGACTCATCGCTTTATGCATTCTTATTTGCAAAATTTAATATTTACCTTTATGCTTCTCTTTTATAGGCTAAAAAATGTTGACACATGAGCTTTTTCTTATCATTAAACTACACAATTAGTTTGCATTACATATCTAACACCTAAATTTCAAATTACAGAAATTATCAATAATAATAAAACATTAAAATTTCACATCTTACATGTATGCATTACAGATGTAACACCAACAAAATTAAATTTACATCAAAAGGAAACTAAAAAAAATTGTAAATCTCATGGAGACTCAAGAGAGGAAAAAAAATTGAAAGAGATATACCTTGCTCGAATGCGATTTGGCCGGTTGAAATCTTTGTGGGAGTCGCAGGTTTCTACGGGATTGAGGAGTGTGTCGCTGGTTTCACTACCATTTAATGAAACGAAGAATCAGAGAAAATGAGGGTCGTCTGACGATTAAATCCTTAGCGTCACATTTACGTCGACTCTGTCCGACGCTAAAACGGATGCTAATCCCCCCTTGTCCTTTAGCGATCCAGTAAATTGGAACCAACACCCCTTAAGCCTTTGTGTCCATGTTTTTTTTTTTTTTTCATTCCGTTGTGTTGGAGTGGACGAAAATTCCACACAAATATTGCTTAGAATTTAAAGCCGATGCAAAATCCAACGCTAATTATCACATTTTCTGTAGTGAAGTGAGAACAAACTAGTTGCGATGATGAAAGACTAACGATAAGTTTGTGTGATGACGATCTGGATTCAATATCACCGACGATTGTGTCTGCTAGGCAACAACGATCAAGCAACATTAGTATTGATAGTTAGGCGACAATGATCTGATGATGGCGATTTGAAATTGATGGAGTACTCACGGTGGTATTTAAGCAACTATGATCTAATGACCGTGACACTGTACCATGAAAGCGTGGTGATCGGCCACTGACCGGGCATTGGATGAGTCAAGCTTATTTCGCCTTTAACCAGTCAAAGTGAGGTCGGGCTAGTCTGGGATCGAGCCCAATTTCTTTTTTCAATTTCATTGTCAGGACCGCTCACTAGATGAAAGTGATTTTCATAACCAAACTCATTCTTATTTTTCTTAGAAAAAAAAAAAATTATGTGAGGATATTTTTTGCTTAAATTTAATTTTAAAGAGTCTCCAAATTATTTTTTGAGGCTTTTACATGCATAGCACCGAAAACTTTTCTATTTACTCATCTCAAATCAAACTTTCATTATTACAAATATCATATGAAAAACAGCACTTATTATCACATATTAATAGTCAAATATATCTTTTCATCCATAGGTAAAGTGTTATGTGTGTAAAGATAAAACTTATGAGTGTGAGATAGATAAATCCATAAGAATGGGGCGCTATATATGCAATTTCCTTTTTTTTTTATTTAAGAAAATCAATATAAAATTTAAATTTTAATTAATTGCTTATGTATTATTATTATTATTTAAAAAATAATAAATAATAAGTTCTTTAATATTTTATCTCAAATCAATTCTGATTTAAAATATATAAATTTAATAACAACTGTTTGCACTCGGAATATATAAAATTTTAAACTAAAGGCATAGGAGGTTACCGTTGAGTACATATAGCTCATCAATTTCTAGTTAATTAGATATCCTATGCACTTCAATTTTTACATATTTATATCTTATCTCTATATGGAAGTTGTATTTAATTTTTTTTAAAATTAAAAAGTGATATGAAATATTTGGTTGGTATTGATGTAGAAATGAAAATTAATGGCTAGATAGAGAGGAGAAAGTATAATAACCGTCCCGAAAGCTTGTAATCACAAGCTATACCTATGAGACTGGGTCATTGGGCAGGCCGAGTTTGGTGTGGGTCGAGCTTATTTGTGCTTTGACCAAGTCAAAGAGAGCTCGGGTCTGGCGGAGTCCACTAAATTTCTTTTTTTTATATAGGCAAGCCCCGCTCATTTTAAGTGGACTTTCGGCGAGCTCGTCATGTCACCCGCCCAGTGTCTAGGTTTTATCGGTTAATAGTGATGCAACATAGAGACAATCAGGAGATGATGATCCAATGATGGTGATGGTGTGCCACAACAGCGGTTGTTGTTCGACTTCGGTGATCTGACATGGCGGTGGCAGCTCGACTACAATTGCCAAGCATGGTTATGTTGGCCTGAAGTCAATGGTCTAGAGATGATGGCCTGACTGTGGACGTGGTGGGAGTTGGCGACGACAGTTTGCTATGCAGTGGTGGCCCCGTGTTGGTGATTCAACGACGGTGGCCTCATGTTGGCGACAACCTTATGATTGCACCAAAGGCAGCTCAACGCCAGTGAGCGATGAAGGTCTTATGACGACGTCGACCAAATAACGGTGTTTCGATGGTGGCACAAAGGGGTTGTCACGGGGATGGCCTGATGGAGGTGGTTCGATGGTGGAAACAATCAGGCATTGGTGGTTCAGAGAAGGTGACAACTCAATAACAATGACGATGGTGGTTGGGCAGTTGTGGTCCGACAACGGTGATGGTGGTGATCAAGCAATCATGGTCTGACGATGGCAGCTACCCAACATACAATGGTGGTCAAGCGTCGATGATGGTGGTGTTTGGGAAGGAGTGGCCCAACGACAATAATAGTGGTGACAAACAGGGCAACAATGGTCCGACGACTACCGAGGCTCAACGACAATGGTCAGACTACAGTTGAGTTCGAGAATTCTCAAAAATCTTGGAGCTCCCATCAACCTTCTCCAATAGGTCTAGGTCTCTCTCATGAAGAGAGAGACTCTATTTATAAATTTTGGAGTATCATCCTCCAGAAATAATGCATAAATCTGGACCACTCCAATAGTTTTCTTAATCAGATGTATTTTTATGAGTATTTGAATGCTTTAATGATGTAAAAAAAAAAAAAAAAGATCTGTGGTTCGTTGGATTAGTCTCATCGAGTCACTCGATTTGACCATGAAATTGTCATATTTGGAGATCATTTGGTCTCCCAAATAATTTATAAAGCCTATTTTTATGTTTTAAGTGCATGTTCTGGACTCACATGGCTTTAGATCAAGCTACTTTTTTATTTCATTCACCTGATCATAAATGAGAGTGTGCACATTGACAAATTTGATCTTTTGTGCTCTTTGTCCCAATATGCATTTAGATGCATGCTTGATTAATATACTTTTTTGGCTTGTAGCAAACATCAAAGGAATTCTTACTTTATATTTCACCATTAAAGCCTCAAATTTCAACAACACTTGCTGGCAAAGCTCACAAATCATTACAACATTTGGCAAATAGTTGGAGTAAAGCTACTACAATTTTCAAGGATTAAAATTGTTGATATATGTCAAATATTTATCTGCAATATAGTGATTGCCCATGAGATCATGGATTTTAATCACACACATTGCTCTTATCTATTCCCTTGCCATCCAATCTAACCAATCATAATCACCCATTAGTTTCCTTTATGCTAAATGTCTCATTCTTCTTTAATTAATTAAGATAATAAGCCATAATAAGTGCTTTACTTCATAAAAATAATATATTATTTATCATTATCACTGCAAAATCGTACTTAAATAATAAATTAAGTTTTTAAATTTAGATATATACTAACCACTACTCACTATTTTGTATAATTTTTTTAATCCAAATTTCAAGTATTTATAAGTTGAAAAAATGTTAAGAAAATTGAATGCTTTAATGATGTCAAAAAAAAAAAAAAAAGATCTGTGGTTCGTTGGATTAGTGTGGGGGGTTTAGCCCTACGGAGCCAC
>NW_018251428.1:0-1039 GCF_001263595.1 Phalaenopsis equestris | reverse complement strand
TATATATATATATATATATATATATATATATATGATGAGTAGTATTCTTATAAAATTTAATTGACTACAAAGTTACAAAGACTTATAATCAATTAAAATTATCAATTAAAAAATAAATAAAATATAGAATAAAAATATATTAAATTATATTTAAATCATGTTTTAATATAAATAGTAAGATTTAAATCTCGACTTAGTTCTTAACATCTTATAGTTGTATGTTGGGTTGTTAAAACGATTCTTTGTTCGTGAACAGCTCGTGTTCGGTTCACTAAGCATACGAGCCGAATATAAACACATTTTTTTGGTTCGAAATAAACGAGCCGAACACGAATAGTGATATTTTTAATGAGCTCGTGCTCAACTCATTTACACCCTTAATTACAATGACTAATTGTGAAACCAATAATTGGTTCATAACTTCAAATTATTTTATCAAAGACAAATTTTAAATTTTTATCAAGGAACTTGATGTGTGATAGAAAATTCATGGCGGTAGAGTAATAGACTATAATCTTTATGTTGCACGAGAATTCAACACATATTGAAATGAAAGAAATAGCCTGAGTGTGCTGGAAGCTCATGTTCAATGCTTTAAGTTATTCTTCAGACTTCAAGCTCCTCTCCCCCAATAAAAGTGGTGGGACTCTATTTATAGAGTTCCGGTTGTAGTTAATGAAAAAATATAAACTACTTTGATCAAACCATCCGAAGAGATTCCCCTGATTTAACGACATTTGATGGACATTTGAGTGTCTTAAAGATGTCAGAATTAATTAATCTTGGGCTCGTTAGATTCTTTGTATCGAAATGCTCAATTCGATCATAAGCTCACAAAATTTGACATATATTTAATCTTTTAAATATGTCAGAAAAGCTTTCAATAGTGGTTTAATGCTTGATCTTAGCTTGATTTGACTCAGTTGGAACCAATTTTGGTATCATCGAGTCCATCTCGTCGAACCGGTTAGTTTGACTAAAAGCTTGTTGAAAATTTAGGGTTGTCAAAACGGCTCGTTGTTCGCGAACAGCTCGTGTT
>NW_018251427.1:0-887 GCF_001263595.1 Phalaenopsis equestris | reverse complement strand
TCCTAACTTACATCTTGTTAGTTTTCTTGAGATTTTTGAATTTCTTGAAATTTGAGCTACATTTAAATATGACGGAGTGTGTAATGATGTTGTTAGGCTTAGACTTTTCCTTTTCATTAAACGATAAAGCTAAGGCTTGGTTAAATTCATTAGCAATTGGATTTATTAGAACTTGGGGAGAACTATCACAAAAATTCTTGGCTAATATTTTCCAGCCTCAAAAATTGCTAAGCTTAGAAAAGATATTACATCTTTTTATTCAGTTTGAAGAGGAATCGATATATGAAGCCTGAGAAAATTTAAAGATCTTTTATGAAAAATTCCACACCATGCTTTACTAGATTGTTAATAATTCAAATATTTTACAATGGATTAGTAAGATTACTTAGATATATTATAGATGCTACTGTGGCTGGATCATTAATGTCAAAACCTTTTGATGAAGCAAATTCATTAATTGGGCCTTCTGAAAGGGTAAATCCTAAGAGAGTAGCCAATATTCATGATTATGATGCAATGTCTATTTTGGCATCTCAAATTTCTACTATTTCTAAAAATATTAATCAAATAGGAGTGAACTATTATCAAATACCCTTAGTATTAGAGGAAAATTCACTAGGATGGATTATTGATACTCAATCATCTTATGAAACTTTAAACGCTATAAATATTCGAAATACCAATCCCTATTCTAACTATTTTAACTCTCGATAGAAAAATCACCTTAATTTTAGTTGGAATAATTATAACAATCCGGTGAATCCATCCGGAAATCTAAAAAAATAAGGAAATCCTAATTTTTGACCTTATGATCCTCCGAATTTAACTTCAATCTTAACCCACAAGTTAAGGAAAGAAGTTTACAATGGAAGAAGTGATGTTGAATA
>NW_018251426.1:0-405 GCF_001263595.1 Phalaenopsis equestris | reverse complement strand
ATTCATATTGGATTATCACCTTAACCCCAAATTTTAACATATTGTAGCCTCTTTCTAGGTGCACAATTTGAACTTTTCTCCAAAGACATAGGAGATCTCTAGACAGAGATCTTAATTTTCTAAGTTTTTATGCATTTTGTACTCAAATAATTATACAAAATTGTATGTGGCTTCGAAAATTCTACAAAAATTCATGTAAGTTCCCTATGGCCAGAGTAGTCTTAGGAAATAATTTTATGATTTTTAAAAATCAAAACATCATTGTTTTGAGCAAATTATAATTTTCTTAAAACATTTAATTTGAAGCACACAGAGATTAAAATCACTTGACTTTTGTTCTTCATTGTGTCCCATGAGTCAGAAAACTTATAATAAAAATTTCAAGTCATTTGGAGATCATTTAAT
>NW_018251425.1:666-1079 GCF_001263595.1 Phalaenopsis equestris | reverse complement strand
CCAACTACACCATGGTCAAATTTGGTCAATTTGATGGTATTTGACCAAAACCCCCAAATTAGTCTCAATATTGGCTAACACCCCAAATATCAACAATTGAATGCCTTAAGCCTCAAATTGGCATCCAATTTTTGTTTAAAAATCCTTTGTAAGGTCATTTGTGACCAAACACAACAATTAATTTGAGCTTAGCCCAAAGCTAGCTCAAGTTTGACCCAAATTTGACCCTTAGAGGCTTAATTTAGGTCTAAACCCAAACCCATCAAAACCCAATCAAATTGACCATCAAATCAACTTCAAAAAAACTTTCATCCTTCATGAAATTTGTTCATGATGATGTTTTATATCAAATAAAAAAATTAATTTGAGCTTAGCCCATGGCTAGCCCAAGTTTGACCCAAGTTTTTCCCTAC
>NW_018251425.1:0-489 GCF_001263595.1 Phalaenopsis equestris | reverse complement strand
CCAAGTTTGACCCAAACTTAGCCCAATATGCTTAAAATGGGTCAAAAATAAAAAATCCACCAAATTGATTAACCAATTGACATCAAAATGACTTTCACCCTTCATGAAATTTGTTCCTTATGGTCTCCTACACCAAATTACATATTTAATTAGGCCAAGTGACATGCCTAACCTAGTTGAAACACAATATTTGGTCATGTGCATCATTTTGGACTTATGGCCAAATCCAAACCAATTGAGCTTGGTATGGTCAAATGAGCCTTACCCTAACTCATCTTAGACTCTAGGGTTGAGTATAAAGCCAGCCACAAACCCATGGTTAAGCTTGATATTTATCTCATGGGTAAATTTTAAAAGAAAATTTCTTAAAGGGATAATAAAGAGGTTAAATCAATGTACTTGCCATACCACATGTCCATAGCCTATGGTGTCATTTTTACTGAGCATCATAAAATTTAACCATGATCCAACCCTTGGTTAGCCATCTTA
>NW_018251424.1:17724-18174 GCF_001263595.1 Phalaenopsis equestris | reverse complement strand
CCTTATTTTTCATAAAAACAATTTTTTTTCACAACTTTTTCATATAAAAACACTTTTCACATAAAATAATTTTTACGACACTGCAATTTTCTAAGTTTAAGCCTAATTACTTCATCTAAAATTCTCCTAAAGTTCTTACCGAAGCTTCCATGGCAACGACGCCAAAAACTTGACAGCAACTTTATATATGCTTAAAAATATAAGAATTTAACACCACTACTAGAAGATTTAAATCCCCAGCAACAGTGCCAAAAACTTGATGCAACTTTTAATATGCAAGAATTTATGAACTCAGATTTATATATTTATAATGATTTTGTAAATTCACAATTACAAACGCAAGTAAGAGACACCTTTTTGTAGGAATTGGTTTAGAGAATTTTGAGATAATAAAAACTAATATTCTTATGCAATGAGTCTGATAACATAAAGTAATGAGATGCATTAAAT
>NW_018251424.1:14846-17451 GCF_001263595.1 Phalaenopsis equestris | reverse complement strand
ATTCAACTCCCATGAACTTAACCATCCATGGAATCTGAATGTAGTTCTACTTTGTTGAGAATTACACAGCCTTCTCAGGTCTTAATGCAATTACAACAAATTTTATCACTACAACGACTTTTATTGTAATATAAATAAAGTGCAAGTAAAAACCATCACATTTATAATTAAATCCGCTTCTAACATGCATCACAAAATCCTAAACATGAATTCTACTCATTACAAAAGTAAAGTAAAATGAATACAACGGCATAGACATAATCTTCTCATGCCACTATTTTCAAACAAAAAGAAAGAGTAAGAAAAACTACACACAGAGCATGAAAAAAACACGAAGGAAAACTTCATTACAACAAAGCAAATTCACTAGATAAGTGTTTACAAAATCATAAGATAACGAAGAGCATTATACTTAGTTTTTTTCCCATTGAAAGAAAGACAAAGATCTCTCCCACAAAGTCTCCCACCAATCCATGTAATGCTAGAACATCTCCTTAAAAATTCTCTCAAAATCCCCTCTCCAATCTCTCCAAAAGGGTAGAAATCTACATTTATACTCCTATTCTAAAAACCCTAAACTTTCTCTATACTTTTCCTAACATTCCTCTCACAAAACCCCCTCTTTTTCTAACCTAAATTCATTCTTTTAAAGTGTAGGGACGAAGTTGGAAGAGTTGCCACAAGAGATCTTTGAAAAAGCGTCCAAATAAGTTGAATTTCGGCTCATAACCAGCAAAAGTCGGTCCATAGTCGTTCCGGCCGCTGTCCGCGAGCTTTTCTGTTCTTTTTCAGTCTTCTCAGATAAATCTCGCCATTGCCACTATTTTGGGCGTCGTCGGCGAGCAGATTGCACAGCTCCACCGTTTGGCTCCGTTTTAGCTCTGTTTAGCCCCATTTCAGTTGCGTTGTGTTCCTAACAAATAGCCCTACAAAATAAGCATGAAAAAAACATTCATTTAGAGTGTAATCTCATTCAAAAATATGCTAGAAGTGTAAAAGATATTAAGCATCAAAAGACTTATTGAAAGGTGACAGGGCAAAATTTCATTTCTTGCTCATTTTTGCTCCAAATTGCACCGTTTTTGCATCTTTTTGCTCTAATGACCATAATTCATCATACCCGCAACAAAACATAAAAAATACCCTTCTTTAAAGTATAATATCATAAAAAATAGTGTAAAATAGGTATGAAAATCTCAACATATTTTCCTTTGGTCAGTGACCGACAACTTCTTACAGGAAACTCTCCAACCAAAAATAACACTGACAACTTCTAGCGACATCACTGGGGACAAGCTTTTCTCTCCATATAAATCAAGAAATATTATCTTCACACATCGGTAATATGTCCATGTTCCTCTTGGACTAAATTACCCCGGACCCCCAATAGGTGTGTTGGTGGACTAGCTCCACCTAGGCATTGTCTGCCACTAAATTGGTCCCGCACTGAGTCCTAAATTACTTCACATCTCCCTTCCAAATTTGATTTGGTACTTTGAAAATTAAACCAAATTGCGTTGTACTGTGCGCACTTTAAAAATTTTCTTGAAATTTTCTTATATTAATTAAATTTTACACCTCTTAATTTTTCTTAAACAAAATTTTAAAAATATGCATAAATTAATACCCGCCCGGTCTATAGATCAACCTTTACTTTCAGTGCTTGCACTAAAAATTACGAGATTTTTGGCCATATAGCTAACCCTAAAACTTTCTATTTTCGAGGCTGCCGCAATGGCCTACCCAACACTGACCTTTTCCTGCAACCTGCCAATGAGCCATAAAGCCCGTAATCTTGCTCCTACCATCAAATTTGGAGCCGGATTTGAAGATCTCGAGATCATCATCGGGAAAGCCTCGTTTATAGTAATGAAGATCGTCACACCAGAAATACAAGAACCGTCTACAGAATTCAACCTGGACTGCCTTCAAGTCTTTGCAAGAAGTCTAAACCTACTCCCGTCACGGCCCCCGCTAAACCTGCTAGCCCCGCTGCTACTAAAGGGAAAGAAGTAATGATTAATTAGGATCCAACTAAGGGATTAACTGTCCCGCCACTCGTGTTTGAAATCAGATGAAGTTCGAGGACTGCACAGCTGACCCGAACTCAAAAGAGGAACCACAACAGAAGAGTTCGGAGGGCCATCAAAGCCCAGGCTCCCAAGGAGACATCTGTTGAGGAGGAGCCTCATCAAGTTGAAGAAGTGTCACCAGAAATTTATCCACTTCTACGAGGGAGTAGATTCCATCCTCTGACGGATAACGATGGATACGAGAGTACCCGCCACCTCTTTACCACCACTTCATGGACATGGTGAGGAGAGAAAGACTCCTATCACCCGAGTAAGTGCAGTTTTCAAAAGGCTAGCTACCAAAGAAGGATGTTCAGTTAGCAAGTTACTTAAACAAGTGGGACATGCAATTTCCCCTCTCATGAAGAAGAAGGAGGCCAACCCCCCCAGACAGTCTCATAAGACAACTGGAGTTCCACCTACTCGCATCCCCATTTGGTTCCGTTTAAGGAACATAATTGATACCGTAGTAATTACTACTGATTATACCGCTACGAAGACCGCACGCCATCGGCCGGTTAAGACGAGACCGA
>NW_018251424.1:0-14836 GCF_001263595.1 Phalaenopsis equestris | reverse complement strand
TCTGGTTAAGACGAGACCGGGTCCAAAAATCTTCCCCGTCACCCATTATTGAGACATTTCTACAATCCCAAAGGCAAGAACAAGATGATTACCTGACACTATAGCCGGTCTACACCACGGGGAAGATACTTTCCCTTGGCATACTGATGTTTCTACAAAGACACTCCGTCCTGAGACATCATCGTCAAAAAATAAAAAGATATGGGTACCCAAGGTCGCTGCACCAATACAGTCCGGTGAACTTGCGGGATAGGAAATGAAACCAGTGTCTGAAATATCTGACATCATCGCAACAATAGCCAGCGAGATGGAGGAGCAAGTCGAGGATGTACATCAGGGTTCTCCAGATCTTAAAGCAATCAAGGAATCAATAATTGAAGAGAAAGTTGAGAAACTCAAGATCGAGATTTCCGAATTAGCTCGAGAACATGGAGTTTCCGTCAATACCGATGATGAAAATTTTGATTACAATGATTACTTGGAGGAAGATTTCATGGATGTCCATGTAATTGAAATAAGAGCCGCCACATCTTAGCTTGAGGCTCAACCTCTCATCAAAGAGAACGCCATAGATGAGCTACATAGGGTTATACTCCTAAGGGATGAGCAAGTCATCAAACTAGAGAAAAGGATAGAAGAGATGGCCGCAGCCATGACCGCTATGGCCACTATTCAGGGGCAATCACAAGCGCCACAATTGGCTTCTCCAAAGATCAATCAGACAAAAATCATACACATCACAGAGGAAAGGAGAGAGGTTGCTTCAGAAAATAGAGATGAGCGACATAGAAAGGATTCTCCATCAGGTGCTATACAAGAAAAGGAATTCAAGCAAATGGTTGAACAAGTGTGGGATGATTTACCCAATCTAAGGGTGGTGCATTGGTTCTAAAGGGTAGATCTTACCCGAAGGAATTCAATGTCGTGCCTTTCCTCAAGGGTTTTGTGGCCCCAAAATTCATGATATTTGATGGGACTAGGAATCCCAGACAACATATAGAACATTTACGAGCCAGTAGTGGCAACATGAGAAATAGTGAAGCTCTACTCTTCCAACTGTTCATCAACAGCTTGTTAGGAATTGCTTTGACTGGTATGCTGACTTGCCCAACGATTCAGTTAAAACATTTTCCGAATTGGAACAATTATTTGTGAGAAGATTTGCCAGGGCATAAGATCATGCGTCAATTGGAGAGCTCATGATGGGTTTGAGGTGGAGAAACCATAGCATGAAATGTGAGGCTCAGCTACATGAACATCATGCAATTGAAATTCTTCTCAAGAGCATTCATGTGCCAGTAGCTTTCATGCTCAAGGGACTCACCATCAAATCCTTCGAGAAGCTACTTATTAAAGCCAACAGTCTTCAAGAGGAAATTAAGCACATGGAGCCACACGAAAAGGCTAAGGTGACCAGAGTGTTTGAAAAGAAATCAGGAGTAGTAGCGACCATCAAAAAAGGAAAGCAACTGATGAAGATATATGCAGAAGAGCCTTGCTAGTCTTCGTTACAGTATGCTCAGAAACAGAGTAGTCAATCTAACCAGCAACCGCCTCAAGAGGGATCACCTCTAACAGGGGATAAAAAATGTCCCTGTCAAAACGACAAAAAATGGTGCATTCTTTCAAAGATGAAGCTATACCTAAAATATTCAGAAGTCTAATGAAGAGCCGGAGTTCAGACTACCAGATCCGAAGAAGCCTGAAGAGGTGGATAAGAAGAATGAACCAAATTATTTCCCATACCACCGGTTGCTTGGGCACACTATAGAAAAATTCTTCGTCGTTAAAGACTGGCTTGAGAGGAACCTTAAAGAAGAGAACATAACAATCCCGAAATACTGGAACAGACGGATGGAGTACAACTTGGGATGAACTCAAGAGGGTCCTCAATCAAATACAAGATTCATAGAAACATGCTTCTACAAATACTGAAAAAGAATGGAACGAGGTCTAGAGCAGGAATGGAATAAGGCCTGGAGCAGATTATCCAAGAAGATACTGAACAAGATCCAGTCTGCGTCAAAACAAGCCTCCATTCAGATTCCGCAGCATACCAAACCTGAGATGAAGGTTTTGTCAGGAGATCCATCATCGTCAAGGATAAAGAAGAAGAATTCAAGCCTCACTACAAAGATTGATAGCACGGGGGGTAAGATAGGGGTTGCCTCTACTAGATTAGTTGTCTCGGATTCGGGGAAAAAAAAAGAAAATCCTCGAACCCTTGACTTTGTATGATTATCTTTTTGTTCCTCCGGGGTCTTATGAATATAATGATTGTGATTTTAGCTACGTTTTAACTATTTTTGCTGATAACGTAACTGATTATGACCAATCTAGCTTCGATCTCGATCCCCGAAACGATCCTCAAATCGTACTCGAGCCCAATGAACTCGTTGTCAAGTCCAAAGAAGACATCAATGATACCATTTACCACGACACCGATAATGAGGAGCCAATTCTCAAACATCACGGTACACCACTTACCATCAACTTAGATCTTCCCGACGAAGAGGAAGAGACACCGGAAGATTCAACAATGATATCTCAAAATTATATTGGAGGGAGCGGAAAAGTGTTACCGCCAAGAACAACTCCAACAGACAAGGGAAAACAAATAATGACCCAAGAAGAGATACCTCCACCTCCATCAATGGAGGAACCACATGATCAAGATAAAATCGAAAGATCATACAAAGTGGATTATAATGTGCTACTCATCTTAGGAAGTTGCCGACCCGATTAAGCATCTACGATGCTCTGGTCTTGTCAAAGGAGATGAGAGAGTCTCTGATTATAGCTTTGCTTGACCCAGAATTTTGCTTAGCTCAGTTGGCCAACACATCCTTAGATGAAGTTTGTTCGTTGAAAGAAAAGCCCAGGGTAACCTTCACAGATGAAAACTTGTTGCTCGGTACCGCCGACCACAACCGTCTGCTCTAAATCTCCGCCAACATCAGCAGATTTGTGTTATCTAGAGTTTTAGTAGATCCTGGAGAATCTCTTAACTTGATGAGCCTACAAACATTAACCTATTTGGATATTGAAGCTCAAGAGCTTACAAATGATAAAAAGATGTTAAGAGGATTCAACCAAAATTGAGAAAGAGCCCTCAGATCAATTACATTACTTATGAAGGTTGGAGAACTCGTGGCAACTGCTAAATTTTATATCATTGATGTTGATACCTATTTTAACGCTCTACTGGGTCGATCATGGATTCATGAACACAATATGGTTCCATCATCTCTACACCAGTGCATCAAATACCGCAATGATGGTCAAGAAAATTGCATCAAAGGAGACTTACAACCATTTTCAGAACATGAAGTTGGTATCCATGAAGAAGCTGCCTACTACGTGCCCCCAAAAAAGACTATCTTCTCTTATGAAGTTATCACAAATAAAGATAAAGATTCAAAAGTATTACAAAGAGGAGGCCATTTAACTCCGCTTCTGCGATCTTCCACCACTCCCTTACAACGAGTTGGTGGAGGTTCTTTTAGTTCGCGCTTTTAGTTCGCGCACCCAAGGTGAAGGCTGGGGACATGGACGAGGAAGGATCAATTTAAGTGTTGAACAGACTAGGCCAACTATCAACGTTGGTGAAGAAGACAGTTTTGGAGATGATTGATGACAAAATAGAAGAGACCTTAATACGAGATATCCTTAGAAGATACAGAGAAAAGTAAATTTGAAATAATGTATGATCGAATAAGCCACTATGTGAACACCATGACCCTTACTCCAATTCTCTCTCAAAAAGTCGAGAGTTTAGAGGTCAAGGAAGTCTGTAGTGTTGGTACAAAGTCGATCAAATTTTATCGTGCTTCTACCCCTACTGAGCTTGAAAAATATGTAAATTTGGATGATGATCTTAATGAATTAATGGAATTGCCTTTTGGTTACTTCTCGCCTTGTGTTCAAAAGTTAATTCAATAAGGAAACTTACCAAAACAAATGCTAAAAGATAAATTTCAACTTTTTAAAAAGTTATGGAATGGTAGAAGTCAAACTCCAAACTCAAAAAGGGTCTCAGATTTGGTACAGTCGGACCAGTCGATGATTCTAAATTTTGCATGGTTGTTACTGGTGAGTCAGAAGAGGATTGTCTCGGTATAGAGGATGATTCTAATGATCAATCAATAGAAGATGGTCCCCCAGAATTTGAGGAGGAAATTAAATCTATCATTGATGAATTGAAAGAGATTAACCTCGGGACTGAAGAACAACCCTGACCCACATGTATAAGTTCTCTACTCAGCGACGAAGAATCTGTAGAATTAATCAAACTATTAACAGAATTTAAAGATTGCTTCGCATGTAGCTACGATGAAATGCCAAGATTGTCTATAAAGGTTGCAGTCCATAAACTTGGGGTGGACAAGAATATAACCCTAGTAAAATAAGCTCCCAGGAGAATGCACCTCGAAATAGAGCAACAAGTCATCGCCGACATGAAGAAATTAATAAACACCAACTTTGTAAAAGAAGAGCAATACCCCATGTTGTTAGCTAACATTGTACCTGTTAAGAAGAAAAATGGACAGATCCGTATTTGTGTTGACTTCAGAGATTTGAACAAGGGATTTCCAAAAGATGAATTTCCATAACCCATACCAGAAATGATGGTGGATATCGCTTTAACACATGAAATTTTTTCCTTCATTGACGGATCGTCGGAATACAACCAAATCAAGATGGCTCCCGAGGATGCAGTACTTACAGCCTTCAGAACACTGATTGGAATTTTATGCTACATAGTGATGTCGTTCGTCCTAAAGAACGCCAGAGCAACATATTAGCGCGCAATGGCGAAGATTTTTGACGACCTCATTCATAACCAATTAGAGTGCTATGTGGATGATTTGGTCATCAAAAGTAAACAAAAAATAGACCATTTTTACTATTTGAGGATCGTGTTTGAACAATTACAATGATATGACCTTAAATTGAATCACTTAAAGTGCGCCTTGAAATTTCTAGGATTCATTGTCCGTCATCGAGGAATCAAGATCAACCCAGAAAAGTTTAAAGCTATCTTAGAAATGCCTCCTCCCAAGGCCTTGAAACAACTAAGTTCCTTCTAAGGAAAATTGGCATATCTTAGACGCTTTATTTCTAATCTCTCATGTATGTGTCAGCCCTTCTCGGCATTAATAAAAAAGGATGCCAAATTTGTTTGGGAAGAGAAATTTCAGTTGGCCTTCGAGGACGTTAAACAGTATTTAATGACACCTTATGTCTAAGCAACCTCTATTCCATATCCCAGGGAAACCATTGATACTTTATACCGCGGCCTTAGATGACTCTCTTGAAGCCCTCTTAGCCCAAGTCAATGATGAGGGTGAAGAAAATGCACTCTAATGCTTGAGTCGTCGCCTAATACCGACGGAGATAAGGTATCCACCTATTGAGAATCATTGTTTGACATTAATTTTTGCCACCCAAAAGCTTAGACATTACATACTTTCTCATAAGTTTACCCTAACCTTGAAAGTTAATCCATTGCAATATTTGATGACCCGACCAACACTCTCTGGACGTCTAACAAGATGGTCAATGGTCTTATTACAATTTGATATAACTTTTGTTGCCCTCCATGCTATCAAGGGACAGATACTAGCAGACTTTCTCGTTGCACACCCACTGCCAGCTGGGTCCTCTCTTAACGACGAGTTATTAGATGAGCAAATACTACAAATGTAATTCTCTAGTGCGCAACACTTGGAGATGTACTTTGACGATGCTTCGTCAGCCAGAAAAGACAAAGAATCAGACACAGTTATACCAGGCAAAGCAGGGATCGATTTGATCTTTATCACACCAGATAAGGGTATGTTGAGGTTCTTATACCAACTGACGGAGCCATGCACCAACAATAAAGCAGAATATGAAGCTTTAATCACCGGATTGGGAATGAAAATCATAATGGATATAACAAACATTGTCATTTATGGCGACTCCCAACTCATCATCCAACAAGTCGTTGGACAATACAAAATTTTGAAACCAAGATTAGCAGAATATCATCACTACAAGATGAAGCTCCTAGAACAGATTCCCGATGTGACTTTCTACCGGATTCCTAGGGGAGATAATGCCCATGCCGACGCTCTAGCAAAACTTGCTAAAGAAATGACATGTCCCCTGGAGGATTCCATTGAAATCACAGTGTAAGGAAAACAAGTCTTGTCTCAGATTGATCTTAAAACTCTGCACAAGCTTGGAAAAAAAGAAGCAATAAATAATGTTGCGGACATTAAGATTGGTGCAAGCCATTGACAGAATATTTACATACTGGAAAACTTCCAGAAGACAAGTTTGAGGCACATCATATCACAAGAAGGGATATGTCTTACACCCTGATGAGAAACATTCTATACAGAAGATCATTCGATCAAATGTGGCTGCGGTATTTGAGCAGAGCTGAAGCACAGAATATTGTCAAAGATGTACATGCCGGATTATGTGGCGCTCACCAGTCAGGGTCGAAAATAAAAATGAAGATTAAAAGACTTGGGTATTATTGGCCAACAATGATGTCCGACTGCATGGATATAACCAAAAAATGTCACCAATGCCAAGTGCATGGGGTGGTCTTACACCAGCCTCCGAATGTGCTACACCCCTCGTGGCCATTCGAGGGTTGGGGCACGGACATAATAGGTCCGATAGACCCTTCATCTTTCCAAAGGACACAGGTTTATATCTTGCCACTACAAAGAATACAATGAATTGGACTAACCCATACACTATCTAAAATAGGGAAGATAATTTCAGCATTTAACCACTTTAAAATCTCTTTCTTAACAACTTCTTTCATAATAAAATTTAATCTCCTTTGAGGATTGGCACTGGGTTTACAGTTCTCTACCATATGAGTTCTATGCGTACAAATTGAATGACTGATTCCTTTTATATCAGCAATTGTCCATCCAAAGGCTTTCTTATAACTCTTCAAAGTTTTCATTAAACTCTATTCTTCTTTTGTAGTTAACTTTTAGAAAATTATAACATGTAATGTTGAGAAATCACCTAAAAATGCATACTTTAAATGTTCAGAAAGTAACTTCAACTCAAGCTCAGAAGGTTTTTTGATCGATGAAAGATACACCAAAATAATATATTGTTTTAAGTACCTATTTTTGCTTATATTTGGTGATATTGCACTTTAAATAAGGATATTTTTGTGTTTTTGTTACAGTTATATCATTTTTAGGCATTTGAAGCAAAAATGATAAAAAAGATGAAATTTAGAGCCAAAACAACGAATTTTAAGATTCTGGCGCATGATGCGCCAAAATTCAATGAACTGGTGCATGATGCACCAAATTGATGCATGATAAGCCATGGATGACTTTTTCAAATTAAGGCAGTTTGAGATGAATTTTTTGAGTGAATTTCAAAAAACACTTGTTCTAAACACCCCTTTAAGTAATTCAATACATCTAGACACTTTGGAAGGTTTTTTTATGAAGGTATTTATGAAGGGATATGACTCTTGGATCAAATGACACATCTTTTGAATTCAAAAGAGTTGACTTTTGGAGGTAATTATGAATTATTTTTGAAAGAAGGCAACCTAAAATAAAAGAAGAGGACTTGAAGAGTTAAAGAGTCTGTGACATGAGAGAAAGAGAAAGGGGGCGTGAGCTAGAGATAGAGAGCAAAATGGAGATTTTCTTTTAGGGTTGTAAGAGTATAGGGAAGGTGAGACATTTTTTCTTCATTACACTTCCAAGAGAGAATTGGGAGTGAATGTAAAGAGAGAAATGCCTGAGAGAACTTCTAGGGATTTGCTTAGAAAGGATTGTGAGATAAGTTGTATTTTTATTTCTTTTATTTTGTAAACTTATTTTTATATATGAAATCTGTGTTTTATCGTATCCTTCTCATGATTCTGAGTAGTCTTCTTTATACTTCTCCCTACTTTGGGATATGGTTTTGTTAATAATAGATTTTGTTTTCTATGCTTTTAAATGATAATAATTTGTGATGATTTGAACTCAGATCTTCATTTACTTTTCGATCTGTCCAATTAAAATGTTAAAATATGTTGAGAACATATATTCCTAAATGAGATATGATTTCTACAATATAGGGAGAATCACTATTGATTTCATGGGGGAGTACACCATCCATGGGATTTGGTGCAAATAAATAAGGAAATATACTTTATTGGATGCAAAATTGGAGATTTTAAGGTGACAGAAAAAAAATCCCCAATTTGGTCTAGTTGATTGGAAACTAATGCGAGATTGGTAACTCTCAGGGGAGGGAGTAGTGGGAGCTTTAGAGTGGCAAACAATATCCTCCCAGCAAACCACGGAATTAGGGACCAAACTCTGGATTAGTAAATGTTCTTTATAGAACTTGGAAGAGGGTAACGAATATGATTGCTCATATATGACACAAAACAGTTTATATATATATATATTTTTTCAAATGATTTCAATTTCTTCACAATCCATATATTCATTGTAAGGGGAAATATGCTTTCTTAAATTTGAACTTTCCGTCACAACAAAAACTTTGTTTAATTTTTTTAATTTTACTTTTGAAAGATTAGTATTAAAGTTAGTTATTAGTTAGTCAACTTTGTTTTTCAATTACATTTTACTTAGCATTCACTTGAGTAGTTAGTTTTCAAACTTCATACTTTACTTTTACTTTTTTTTTGATATAAAATAATTTTCATAATTTACTATAGGATTTTCCAACTTCCTTGTGGGATCGATATCTAAGACTCCATTAGAGCCCTTTATTACTTGAGTGATACCTATACTTATGTTGATATTAAATGGGATTTGATAGTTTAAAAAGAGTTTTAAAAGATAAATTATGTACATAAATAATATTTTTCTTAGGATTATATTGCATATTTATTATATATCTTCCATGTGTAATTTTTTAATATTGAAAAATATTTGCAAAATTGTCACACTAAATCTCCCGTCCATCAAGTATTTGGCACCGTTGTTGGGGAAGTAATGAAAAATATTAGTATTTTACTTTATTGTATTTAAGAAAAAAGAGTGTTTGTAGTTTAGTTTGAACATTTTCTTATTTAAGTGTGTTTACTTGTTTTTAATTACCTGTTTTAGTTTGTTTATGTGTAGTGTAAAATCTAAAAGTTTAGTACATTACGATTTTGAGTTAGAAAGAATGTTAGAAAAATTTGAAAACAACAAAAAGAGATAAACCAATTTAGAAAAATGGCTTGCATTTTGAACAATGCAAGAAATGAAAATGAACATCATTAGAGACCTTTAATAGATTATGCTAATCCTACAAAATATGAAATTCATTTGTGTATACAAAACCCTACTGTAGCTACCAATTCATTTAAGCTTAAACCTGATATTATTCAAATGGTTCAAAACAATTAGTTTGGGAGAAAACCTACTAAAGGTCCTAATTTACATCTTGCTAGTTTTCTAGAATTTTGTGTTACATTTAAATATGATGGAGTATCAAATGATGCCATCAGACTTAGACTTTTTCCTTTTTCATTAAAGGATAAAGCTAAGATGTGGTTAAGTCGTTAGCACCTGGATCTATCAGAACATGGGGAGATTTATCACAAATTCTTATCTAAATATTTCAATATTTCCCACTTTCAAAAACTACTAAGCTTAGAAATGATATCACATCTTTTTTTCAATTTAAAGGGGAATTAATTTATGAAGCCTGAAAAATATTTAAAGATCTCCTTAGAAAGTGTCTACACCATGCATTGCCAGATTCGTTAATAATCTAAAATTTTTATAATGGAATGGTTGGATCTCTTAGATCGATAATTGACACTGCTACTGGTGGATCATTAATGTCAAGACCATTCGATGAAGCAAATTCATTAATTGAAGAGATGACTAAAAATAATTTTCAATGACCCTCTCAAAGGGTAAATCTAAAAAGAGTAGCTAATATTAATGATTCTGATGCTATATCTATTTTAGTTGCCCAAATAGCTGTTATATCAAAGAAGATAGATCAATATAGATAGATCAATATGGAATTAAGATAGATCAATATGGAATTAATTATTCTCAGACAACACTTGTGCTTGAGGAAAACTCATTGGGACAACTGATAGAGTCTTAATCTTCTTATGATACTTTAAATGCAATAAAAAATCATTTTAATAGCCCTTATGCCAATTATGATAACCCTGGTTGGAAGAATAATCCAAAATTTAGTTGGAGTAATAATAATTATAATACTGCAAATCTGCAATGGGGACACTATTGCGAACCCATTGGGAAACACCATCAAGCAAGAGAATCAAGCTTATAAACCTTCTTACCCCCTAGGTTTTAATAATTTGCAGAGTAAGGAGAAAAAGTTATCAATGGAAGAATTGATATTGCAAATGTGTAGTCAATTACAAAGTCAACGATCTACTATCAAAAACATGGAAAATTAATTGGGATGTATTGCCACTGCACTTAGCAATAGACCTCTAAGAACATTGCCTAGTAATGTTGAAGTAAATTCTAAAGTTCAAAACAAAGAGAAAATTAAAACTATTCAACTGAGAAGTGGAAGAGAATTATAAAAAAGAGTTCAACAAGAAGTTGAAGTTGAAAAAGATGAGGTGGAAAATAAAAAATCTGGTGAAGGTTTTCATTTTAAAGCAGAAAGTCCTATTAAACCAGTGAAAATCACTTCTAAAAGACCACCACCTCCATTTCCTCAAAGATTGAAGCACAAACATAGACATAATCAATTTTCAAAACTTTTGGAAAATTTGAGGAAATTAATAATAAACATTCCATTTGTTGAGGATTTGGAACAAATGCCAAGCTATGTGAAGTTCATGAAGAATATACTTAATAAGAAAATGAAGTTTATAGATAACGAGACTATTACAATTAGTGAAGAGTGTAGCGCTATAATTCAAAAAAAAGCTTCTTGAAAAACTTAAAGATCCTAGAAGTCTTACAATTTCTTGTGTTATTGGCAAATGATTTTATGGAAAAGCTTTATGTGATTTAGGAGCCGATATTAATCTTATGCCGTTATCAATTTTCAGAAGGTTGGGCTTAGGAGATATTTAACCTATAAATGTAACTCTTCAGTTAGCTGATCGTTGGATTACTTACCCTAAAGGAATTATAGAAGATGTCTTTGTAAAAGTCGATAAATTTATTTTTCTTGTGGACTTTATTGTATTAGATATGAAGGAAGATAAGGAAATTCCTATTATTTTAGGAAAACCATTCCTAGCCATTGGAAGAGCTTTGATAGATGTGTAGAAAGGAGAACTAACTAATCAAGAGGTTACATTTAGTATTGTAAAATCAATGAGATACCCTTCAAAAGAGCAAGAGATTGAATGCTTCAGAATGGATATTAATGAATATTTAAGCCATGAATATTTTAAGAAAAAAATTGAAAAAGAATTTAGAAAAGGAATATATGGAATATCTAGATGAGAATAAAATTCAGCATGAATCTGTGGAAGTGAGTAAAGAGGATTTGGATTATGTTCAGGAAAGATTTGAAATGTTAGATACTAAAAAAGATAATAAGAATTTGATTCCATCTATTGAGAAACCTCTTGTACTAGAACTAAATACACTTCCTACATATTTAAAGTATGCATTTTTAGCAGATTTATCTACATTACCTATTATAGTATCCTCAGAATTAACTGAGATTTATCTACATTACCTGTTATAGTATCCTCAGAATTAACTAATACGCAAGAAGAATAGTTGTTGGAAACTTTGAAAAGATATAAGAAAGCCTTTGGATGGACATTAGTTGATATTAAAGGAATCTGTCCTTCAGTTTGTATGCATAGAAGAAGATCAACATAAACCAAGAGCTGATCCTCAAAGGAGGTTAAATCCTATGCTGAAAGAAATTGTAAAGAAATAAATTTTAATATTGTTAGATGCTGGAATAATATATCCTATTTCAGACAGTTCTTGGTTTAGTCCAACTCACTGTTTCCAAAGAATGGTGTGACTGTAGTGACAAATGAGCATAATGAATTAATATCAATAAGACAAGTCATTGGTTGGCAAATCTACATAGATTACAAAAAATTAAATTCTACCACCATGAAGGATCATTTTCCTTTACCCTTTTTGAACTAGATGTTGGATAGATTAGCTGAGCATAAATATTTTTATTTTCTAGATTGATATACCAGTTATCATCAAATACTTATTGCTCCAGAGGACCGAGATAAAACAACATTTACTGTCCTTATTGAACTTTTACTTTTTGATGGATGTCTTTTGGGTTATGTAATGCACCAACAACATTTCAAAGATGTATGATTTTAATTTTTAGTGATTTGATTGAAAAATGGATTAAAATAATTATGGACGATTTTTCTGTATTTGGAACTTCATTCTAAATATGTTTAAATCATTTAGAAAAATTTCTAGAACGTTGTGAAAAGAATAATCTCATATTGAATTGAGAAAAATGTCAATTTATGGTTGCAGGAGGATATGTTCTAGGGCATAAAAAAAATGGCATGGATGTTGGTCCTATAAAAATTTAGGTTATATAAAATCTACCTCCACCTACTACTGTAAGAGGAGTTAGAAGATTATTAGGGCATGTTAGATTTTACAGGTGATATATTAATATTTTTAAAATTACATAGCCTTTATGCCAACTTCTGAAAAAAAGATACAAATTGAATTTAACCAAGAATGTCTTAAAACCTTTGAAACTTTAAAGGAAAATATTGATCAATGCTATGATAATTGTTTCACCTGATTAGGAGAAACCTTTTGAATAAATGTGTGATGCTAGTGATTATCCAATTGGAGCTATTTTAGGGAAAAGATATGATAAGGTTTTTAAAGTTATATACTATGCTAGTAAGACTCCTAATGATGCTTAAATTAATTACACCACCACTGAAAGAGAGTTTTTAGCTATTATGTATGCTTTTGATAAGTTTAGATCATATCTAATTGGAGCTAAATGTGTTGTGCATACTGACCATTTGGCTATTAAATATATGATGCAAAAGAAGGAGGCTAAACCAATATTAATTAGATGGGTACTTTTGATGCAAAAGTTTGATTTTGTAGTCGTCGATAAGAAATGGATTGATAATCAAATTGCTGATCATCTGTCTAGGCTAGAATAAGAAGAAATATTGGACATGGAAAAAGTGATTAATGAAACTTTTACTGATGAATGACTTTATGCTGTAAAAGGATGGGAAATACCTTGGTATGCTGATATTGTAAATTATATTGTTAGTGATTTTTTACCATATAAACCAACAAAATAGTAGGAAAAGAAATTCATTCATGATGTAAAATCTTATTTTTGGGATGATTCTTATTTATATAAGTAATGTAATGATTTAATGATGAGACGATGTGTGCCTTATAAAGAAATTCAAGAAATTATTCAAAAATATCATGATTCTTAATTTGGAGGACATTTTAGGAATTATAGAGCTGTTCATAAAATTCTACAATAGGGATTTTATTGGCATACTCTATTTAGAGAAGTTAATATATATATCATAGCATGTGATACATGTCAGAGAGTAGGTAATAAATATTACAAGAAGAAATGAAATGCCTCTAAATTTTAATTTAGAAATTGAAATTTTTAATGCATGGGGATTGGATTTTATGGGACCATTTATGTCCTCATTTTGAAAATATATACATTTCAAAATGGATTGAAGCAATCACTTTACCTCAATTTGATGCTCGGAGTGTTTTAAAATTTTTCCGAGAGTAATCATTACCAATGGAGGATCTCAATTTAGAAATGCAATAATTGTAAGATTGGTGGAAAAATATAAAATAATGCATAAAATTACAAATGCTGATCATCCCTAGACTAGTGGTCTAGTAGAAGTATCTAATTGTGAAATTAAGAGAATTTAGAAAAAGAGTATTAATCCTAATAAAATGGATTGGTCTACTAGATTGGATACTGCATTATGGGCATATAGGACAACCTATAAGACATCTATATGAATCTCCCCTTATAGATTAATTTTTGGGAAGACTTTTCACTTGCCAGTGGAATTGAAACATAAAGCTTATTGGGTGATAAAAGAATTTAATTTCAATTTGAAAGAAGCTGGTGAGAAAAGATTAATGCAATTGAATGAGCTTGGGGAAATTAGGAATGAATCTTACAATAATGCGAGGATTTAAAAGGAAAAGATGAAAGAATGACATGATCAAAAGATAAAAAAAAGAGAATTGAACATGGACAGGAAGTTTTATTATACAACAAGTTTGAAATTATTTTCTAGAAAATTGAAGTATAGGTGGAAAGGGCCATTCAAAGTTATAAAAGTTTATCCTTATGGGGCAGTTAATATTGAAGACTCCAAGACTAGAAGAATATTTAAAGTGAATGGGCACAGATTGAAATCATATTTGGATGGTCAAAGACCAGCTTTTAAAGAGACTGTAATGTTGGGTCACCAAGAATAAGAATGGGAATGTCAAGCTGACGACATTAAACCAAGCGCTTTGTTGGAGGCAACTGACTAGAGAAAAATATGTTGAGATTTTCATACTTATTTTATACTATTTTTAATGATATTAAACTTTAAAGAAAGGTATTTTTAATGTTTTATTGTAGGAATGATGAATTAGGGTCATTGAAGAAAAAAGATGCAAAAGGAACGAATTTGGAGCGAAAAAGGACCGAAATGTGGAGTTTTGAACTAGGTCGCCGACGACACCCTCGAACCCACCGACGACGAGTTTTTCTCGAGGCTACAGGACAAAAATTCTCAGAAGCCCGCTGACGACGCCCTCGAGGCCGCCGATGGCGAGAACGGCGGGGGGGGTGGAGCGGGCGAGTAAGCTTGGTGTGA
>NW_018251423.1:0-14472 GCF_001263595.1 Phalaenopsis equestris | reverse complement strand
ACAGAGGTAATTTAAGTAATTATATATTGTACTATGGTGCTATATATATGTCATGTTTGTAACTCTATGAGAGTCTCTGAGAATTCTGAATCTTATATTCTATACTCTTTTCTGAATATTGAAAATGAAGTTGTCGCTCTGCTTTCGCTCTAATCAACTTTAACCCCCCCTTAACTTTAAAACATCTGGTAAAACCTTTAGGACCTTAAAATTTAGGACTGTTACTTTATCGAGGAGCTTGGAGCTAACTCCGTGGGTAGTGATCTACAATAACGATCTACAACAACATGAGGATCTACAAAAACACATCTTTCTTAAGAATTAAATAAATAAGCCATAAAACTTCAACGTTGTCTACCTATTGCAACATAAATCCTCACTTTATCTTTAGGCCTTTCTATAACTCTGCTATACAATTTAAAGCTTAACTCACCTTAGGCTTTGAGGTTGTCGTTCGACACGACCTAAATGCTCACATCTTCCAGGCTATTTGTATGACTGTGTCATGTAAATGTAAGCCCTAATTAAAAAAAATTGGCAGGATATAACATTTAAATTATTTTTCTTCTCGAAAATGAAGCCAAACCATACAATAGTTTTAAAAGTCATCGAGGTTCTTCACACAATCTGTGACATCCTCTAGTTTCTTTTTCTTTGGATTCAATAACAATGTTCCAAATTTGAGCCTTTCCCATTTGAAAATCCTTTGGTCTGATCTTTTGAAAAGTTCTACCCTTTGAAATTCTTGAAGACAATATTCCCTGATCAAAATCAAGAGTTTTCTTAGGTGACTTCGATTATCTAAGATGTAATTAACTATAGGGGTTTGCCCTTATAGGAAACTTTAAGAACCTAGCTTAATATAATCACTATTTAAATTTTTATTTTAAATAGGGAAACTTTTTGATCAACATAAAAACGGTTTTTTTTTAGATTCAAATGGATGTCATATATTCTTTAGTTTATTTAACCGAGCCTCACCAGCAAGTAATGTGTCTACCCCTCAGGATATATGCATTGCTTGCAGTATTAGGCTCGTTTATTTAAACTATTATGGTTATGGGATCGTTTCGGTCCCGTGTTTTCAAAACTTAAAATATTACTTTTTCAATATATATATATATATATATATAACCTCACGCAGCGCTGCGTACGTCTTAGGCACGCAATTTTTTTCCCTATACAAGGCCTTAGATTCACCCGCCGTCGCCGGCAGTCGCAACTAGCTTTTTTTGTTCTCCGGTGTTTCGGAGGTGGGAGAAGGCATACTACACATTCAAGAAATGGAATCCATGGCGAGGAGTAGCGGGCGCGGTCTTTGGGAATCTCTATACCGTGTTCTCATGCGCCGGAACTCCGTCTACGTCACTTTCGTCGTCGCCGGAGCTTTCGCCGGAGAACGGGTATCTTTTTCATTTTCCATATATCATTTCCGTTCGTCTCACCTGCGGAAATAGTTATTCGGGATCTTCTATGAATTTAGGGTATTCTGTTTATTGTCATCCTACATCGGTTAGGGTTTTCTCATAGCGAGTTCATTCGGGAAAAGATTGGGCACAGCCTGTCTTTCAAGGGCCATCGGATTTTTCCATTTTTTTCCCCATATTTGTTCTCTGCTTATGCTTGAGGCTCATTCGAGGTTATTGGAAATTTTTGCTGAACTTTGCGGTGGAGTTTTAATGGAGTGCTCACTACAATAGGAAATGACTATGTCAAATCCTGAGTATTTCTTCCCCCCTTTTTTTTGTCTAGAATCCTGCATCAGGTTTTTCTTGTATTTGATGTCATGGGTGTCAATCCAAGGAGTTGGGAATCAGCTGATGTCGGTTTATCACTTTATCTCATATTTGATGTCAAAGGTTTCAATGCAAGGAGTTGGGAAATAGCTCATATTTCACCCTTTTTTCTCGTTGGAGCTTGAATTTGAACTTTTAGGAGAAGCACGCCTGTCCTGGATCTACACCCTGATTTATTGATTCTGATATTCTTATGATTCGATTAGTCTTTGCACCCACAAAATGCCAGAATACGTGTGATTGATATCGAAGATTTTATTCTGATAGCTAATGGAAATCCTATGTATGAGTAATCTTCTATGGATCTTTGGTTTCACAACCTTTTACAGGATCATTTACCTGTTTCCACCTAAAAAAAATAGAAGATATCCATAGGTTAAGGTCACATTTATGAATCCATGTCATTCTAAGATATTTATCTTGCTTAAAGCTCTGTTTTTTAATCAATGTTTTCTTTTTTTTTCAATGCGAAAGCATTTCAGAAGCATTTCAATTTAGGCAACTAACTTGTGTATAATTGTATTTTACATCAGATTGTAGACTATGGAGTCCACAAGCTCTGGGAATATAATAATGTTGGGGTAAGATTTTGATTAATTTATTATTCATACTTTTTGTTTATTAGTTGCACATGTTTTGTAGATACTTTGTCAAAAGGATATTTTTGTTTATCACAATAGATGAATCAAACTTATGGTTCATAAAATGAATTTACGAGAAAGTGAAACACACTTAGAAAATATTATGTCAATTTAAAAGAAACAATTTGATTTGATGTTAGAAAAATCTACTTTTGGTAGCTATTTTTGTAGGATAATTAATGAGAAAATATAGATCATAGAAGTGTTTTTTTATGATTTTATTGCCATTGTAAAGAAATATCATTGAGTACAATGACAATTGATTTTGTTCTCATAATAGCAAAAATGGGGGTGTCAAATGTATGTTGACATTATTAAATACACATATGATGGATCACTGGTTAAATAATGAATTCATATCTTTTTGTATCAGCATATAGATGTTTATAAATAATATTTAAAGTGTGGGATATTGCTGTTTTTTTTTCTATTGAAGATATTGCTCTAATTAATGAGACATCCATGGAAATAAGTAAAAATTTTGAACACTGAAAAAATATTTAGAACAGTTATTGAGCATATGATATACAATTTTTAGTTGTCTTAATATTAATAGCTATAAAGAAATATTATTAGAAGATAAAATCATATTTAAGTGTGATAATTTTATATATATTGGATGTATCCATCAAAACAATGTACATATCAATAAGAATATAACTTTTAAATTTAAGATTGAATGCTTAAAATGGAGATGTGCATCAAGAATATTATGTTATATAAGAATATCATAGATATTTAAAAGCAAATTTAATAAAATCACAATTAGGCTAGTGTTGTGTAGGTTGAGTGATAGCAAACAACAAATTCATTGATAATTAAGTTAAACACCAAAGAAATGAGAATATTGTAATGGATGTCTGATAAAACTTGAAGGCTAAATTAAGAAATGTTTATATGAGAGCAGCTAGACTGATATCCATTGAAGATTGGTAATTCAAAATTAGCTTGTATGGTTTGAACAAGTAAATTGAATGATAAATAATTCACCCATCAGAGTGGACTAATTAGTATGAGATGATTAGGAAGGAGAAGTGGTGAACCTAAGATAACATAGACAGAATTTGTCCAAAATGATTTGCAATTAAAATGTTTGACGCTTTGGACAACACATTACTAAGAAGGAGTGGAAAGTAAGGAGTCATAATGCTGAACGTAATAATTAATGATAATATTTTGTGGATAATTGAATTATTATTATTATTATTATTATTATTATTATTATTATTATTATTATTATTATTATTATTATTATTATTATTATTATTATTATTATTATTATTATTATTATTATTATTATTATTATATTATTTTGCGTAATTTTATGTTTTTGAGGCAAGATGGCTTATATATGATATCTCACAATCTATTCATCATAAATAAGAATGTTTCGTTTTGATGAAGCTATTGTTTGCCTAGAACGATGCAAGCTGTGTCAGATCTTGATATGTCAAGGCACTTGGATTTTAGACTACATGACATTTTGTGAGATACATTATGTGAAATTTTTAAATTAAATTTCTAAAATGAGGTCTATACACCCCGTCTTATGCATAATTTTTAAATGTTTGAAGCAACTTTCAAAAAATGACATAATAGATTATAGTATATTAGCCATTTTATAGGAAATTTATATTGTAGTATTGTAGTTTGTGTTTGATATATTATTGTGTGTGTGTGTTTTTTTTTGGTGTTTGTAGCATTAATGTAGTGTTTGTATATTCAAATTTGTATATATATTCTTGTATATGTTTTTTGTAGATGTGCATATGCATCTCTCCCTTTCACATTCTTACTTGCAATTCACATTTTACTTTTAAATGTTTGAAGTTTTTTTATAGTACGTGGTATCATCCGGGTTTTGAAAATTAGACCGGACGTTAAACTGTAAGATAAAGAGGTTCAAGGTTGAAAGTTTAACGGGGGGTTGAACCGGGTGACGTCATAAATATATAAAAAAAAAAAATTAAACATGACTTAAATGTTGTGATAATGGCTTAATATGACATAAGTTTTCATCAATTAGCCAATTTGTTCCCTTAGTCTAAGGCAAAATGTACGACTTCTTTGCTCATTCTACAATATAAATTCAACAAAAATGAAGTCATTAAAACGAGTAACAAATTTAGCTAACACGACTTCAAAATGTTTAAATATTAAAACCATTAACTATACTCCATAATATATTTGCGAGTGCGGGGTGCAAAACCTGGTCGGCTCCAATCCGTCAAGGGAGCTTTACTGTTTGTCTTTGCGTGTAGAGCAGCTTGTTTCAGCAGTTTTCTCTCCGAGCCTTTAATGGAGATTGCACAGTGTAAAAGCCCTTTAGGGCTGCTGGAAATTGAAGCTTGAGTGTCTAATTCAGATGATGAACATCTCATTTTATCCATTTTCTGGTTCCGTCCCTCTATGGCTGCAACTGCTTTGCGTGAAATCCAGCTCTTCTTCTCCAATCTGCGTTAAGACCTGCTGCTCCACTTCAGTTTCAGCAAAAACCCGCTGGTTTTGTTTAGTGGGAACCTCCAAATGTGCCTCAACACTCCGCTCACAACCTGAAAACCGAGCAGCAGCATCTTAGTTCTCTTTTTGGGCATTTGATGGCTTCGAGAAGGCAGCAGTGCCTTGATCCTACATGAATTGCTTAACCAAGCCTGCTCTAGTGCTCAAAACTTGCAGAATGAGCAAAGAAGGCCGAGCAAACTGCAAGGGCGAAGTGCAAAACCTGGATGGAGATGGGATTTGAAATAGGGAATAGGGTTTTGCACAGCGAGTGTGACGTGCGAAACTCAAATATTTCATTAAAATATCGTAGATATTGAACTAGACGGCTCCTTCGAACCGGCGCCGGTTCTCAGGTTCACAGTTTGAACCACGGGTTCAGCACGGTTTTATGCGAGAAGGAATTTTTATGCAAATCAGAATTGGACCTATGACCAGTTCATGATCGAACTGATCACCACTGGTTTGCTCCAATTTTCAAAACCCCGCGTATCACATCTCCATGTTTCTTATCATGTTCTCACATTTTAGTTGTTCTTTTCATTTTTTGAAAATTGAAACAAAAATTGAACTGAAAGAAGAAAATGTTCAATGTTCAAAGGTTTAATCAAATTAAATGGACGGTTTAAATATGATGAATGATAGATATATAAATCATTTACACTTTAATTAAACGATGTCCTAATGATATAAAAATGTGAACAAATAGAGAATTAGTTTCTACAATATAGGACATGCAAATATCTTATATAATTTCAAATTTAAGCAACTATATTTATGTGACTAACTTTTTTCAAAGTTATAATCAAAACTGAAAGTAAGGAGAAATGATGAATCAACAGAAGCTGGAAATATCGAGAATTTGAGGGGCCAATACTTCTAGAATTTCAGTTGTTAAATTGAGGTTTTAAATTATTTTTATTTAATTTATTTCTTAGCTATTTAATTGAAAATGAATGATGATAACTTAATCATGAAATGTACCAGACGGTTCAACCAAATTAGAACTAGTTCGTTGGTTTGATGGTCTGGTTGTTGGTTCATTTTGATTCTTTTTAGTTATTGGTAGAAACATGTTAGTGCTTGTTTGGAGCGGCTGGCTCCTTTTTGTAAAGATACCGAGAAAGTATTTCTTTTTGTTTGAAAGTTGCTGTGTATGATAATATTGAGGCATTTACAAATGCACCTGGAAAAGTTTTATTTACCCAAAAACCGTCACCTCGCGTTCTTTCTTTAAACTATCACTCATTTTAACAAATTCTTTCAAACTGTCACTCATTTTTATCAAATTGCAATGATTTGATTATGACACACCTGAGTATATGGGTTTGATATCTCAAAAAAATGGCCTATGTGGTCATCTTGTAAATAGGAATGTTTCCGTGCTATTAATGTAGTTATCTATATAATTTTTTTTCTTTGAAAAGTTGACAATAGCTTTCTTACAACTACCACATTATAATATATAAATATTTGATTCTCAAGTGCAGCTTTCAATCATAGAAATTTCTAAAAAATATCAATAAAGCTGTAGGCAAATATGTGGTATAAGTTTGAAAAATAAAATAATGAAAATACTATCCTAAATAAACGTGAAGCGGCAAACCAAGCCGATTGGAGTGTTAAGCGTTGGAGCCCGATTTTTCCCGCTCTCGACTCCCGATCGCGAAACGTCGCGATTCCGCTCCCGCTCCCATTCGCGAAGAGTCGCGCCTCCCGCCTCTTCAGTCGCGCGCCAATCGCTCCTGCCTTCCTATGTTGTGAAGCGTAGCATCCATTCGCTCCCTCCTGTTCGTGATAAAATGCTTCAGACGACTCCCGACTTTGGATGACTCTCTTTCAGTTTTAGAAGTCACGGTGTTCTTCTTCGGTTTTTCTCGGGATAGAGAAAGGTTTCCTCGGGATAGAGGAAGGAAGGTGCAAGAAGTAGTTCCTTGCGGTGAAGGAAGAGGAAAGAAGAAGAAGATTAATCTCCCTTGGCTTCTTCTTGATGGCTTGTGGCAGAAGAAAAATTGAGTTTATTTTTCTTGTAAGTTTGTCTTCTTTGGTGTTTCTCGGTGTAGAGAGAAGAACAGAGAGAAGAAGAGAGTGCAACGAAGTGAGAGTGAGAGATTCCTCGACTGTAATAAATTCCTCAAGCAATAAAATTCTCTGCAACTCCGTGGACGTAGTCAATTTGTCAAACCACGTAAATCTGTGTTCTTTTCTGGTGTAAATTTTCTTGTTTTATTTTTTGCTTCGTCGATCGTTCTTCTGTTTGATTTATATATATACCACATTAACTGGTGTATATCTATAGATCTCCCCCAACAACTGATATCAGAGCTTTGTTCGGATCTGAGGAAGAATGATGACTGCAGATGAAGTGAATGTTTCAAGGATCGAGAAATTTGATGGCACAGATTTTAGTTATTGGAGGATGCAGATAGAGGACTACCTCTATGGGAAGAACTTCATCTTTCGTTATTGAGGAAAATACCTGAAAGGATGGATGATGTTGAATGAAATTTGTTGGATAGACAAGTTCTGAGGGTTATTCGATTGACCTTGTCGAGGTCCGTTGCACACATCGTTGTCAAGGAGAGGACGATTGCAGATCTCATGAGAGTCTTATCAGGTATTTATGAAAAGCCATTGGCGAATAACAAGGTGTACTTGATGAAGTTATTTAATTTGAAGATAGCGGAATGTGTTTCTATTGCTCAACATCTAAATGATTTGAATACTATCAGAAATCAATTGTCATATGTTGAAATTGATTTTGATGGTGAGATACGTGTCCTGATATTGTTGGCACCGTTGTCAAATAATTAGAAAACTATGAGGATGACAGTTAGCAGTTCTGCTGTTAAATCTAAACTGAAATGCGATGATATTCGTGATTTGATTTTGGCTGAGGATGTTCGCAGAAAAAATTCTGACGAGATCTCAGGTACGAGTTCGACACTGAATGTTGATTTCAGAGGGAGATGACATGACAAAAACTCAAATAGAGGGAGATCAAAAATCAAAGTCTAGTAGCAGTCAACCTACTAGAATTGTGACAATGCTGGTCATATAAGGAGAAACTGCATGAATCCCAAGAATATGAGAATGATAGAGCAAATGTAGTATTTGAAGAAGTACATGACGCACTATTGCTGGCAGTTCATAGTTCTGTTGATGATGGAAGTGAAGAGGATAGTGGGTATGGGGCACCCATTTCTATTGTTCCACAGAGAGATGGTGGAGAACCCTAGAGTTATGAAGAAATCTTACAAGATGAAAGTTCGAGCAAGTGGAAGCTGATAAAATTTCTACCAGGGAAGAATACATTACACAACAAATGAGTGTACCAGGTGAAGACTGAGCATGATGACAGTAAGATATACAATGATAGACTTGTTAAAAAAAGACTTTCAGCAGAGATAATATATTGCCCATGCAGTGGGAGTTGTAAGCAGAGATGAGTAAATTAGGAAATAGCTTGGAGGTGGAAAGTTATTTGGACCTTGCTGATATGTCGATTGAGGGTGTTACTCTTGAGAAATTGAAGTTGTGCACAATTTCAGTTGGTTTTCTAGAGTGAAGATAGGACTTTGAGTTGCAGAGGTGAATGATTCAAGTTCGAGGATTCATTGTGGAGGATTCATGTTTAAAGAAAAGGACGACGCCGCCAGTGGAAGATATCAGTTCGAGGAAGGAGATGTTGTAGCTTGTGTATCAGTCTTCAAATGGGAGATTGTTAAGTGTTGGAGCCCGATTTTTCCTTCTCTCGCCTCCCTGATCGCGAAACGTTGTGATCCCACTGCCGCTCCCGTTCGTGGAGAGTCGCGTGCCAACCGCTCCCGTCTTTCTATGTTGTGAAGCGTAGCATCCTTTCAGTCCCTCTTATTCGTGATAAAAGACTTCGGACGGCTCTCCTTTAGTTTTAAAAGTCACAGTGTTCTTCGATTTTTCTTAGTATAAGGAGTAATTACTTGCGACGTAAGAAAGAAGAAAGAAGAAGAAAGAAGAAGAAGAAGATTGTTCTTCTTTGGCTTCTTCTTGGTGACTTGTGGCAGATAAGAAATTGGGTTTATTTCTCTTGTAAGTTTGTCTTTTTCGGTGTATCTTGGTATAGAGTTTCTTCAGTGTATCTCGGTGTAAAGAGATAAGAGAGCAACGAAGTGAGAGTGGGAGATTCCTCTTGTAAGTCGAGGTGATCGACTGGAGTAAATTCCTCAAGTAGTAAAATCCTCTACAACTCCGTGGACGCAGACATTTTGTCAAACCACGTAAATCTGTGTTCTTTTCTGGTGTAAATTTTCTTGTTTTATTTTTTGCTTCGTCGATCGTTCTTCTGTTTGATTTATATATATACCACATCAACTGGTGTATATCTATAGATCTCCCCCAACATGGAGAACTCACGGTTGAAAGCCAATTCTATCCAATTTTCGAACCCACCCTTGGTTTTATTATTATTATTATTATTATTATTATTATTATTATTATTTTTTGCGCCCTTTGTTTTAAAAGTTTTGGTTATTATTTTTTTTTTGCGCTCTTTGTTTTAAAAGTTTTGGTTTTACCCTCTACACCTATATTAGTTAAGATGTGTCCAACTATACATAGTTTTCTTTTCTAAGATGATTGTTAAGTACCTGCATTATCCTTTGGCACATCAACTGTAATATTTGAAAAGCTATGTTGATTTTTTTTACATTTTTCATTGAGGCTCTAGGTCATAGTTATAGGTTTGAATTTTGAGTACTTATGTTGATTTTAAAATTTGGAACAATGGTTATATCTCCATTCTAGCAATGCAGTTGAAACTGAAGCACAACCATGCGTTTACGCTATGTCTTGTGTTTTGTAGAGCCGCTTAGCTTTCTGTATGACAACAGAAAATAAAACTTGAATGATATCGGTATGATGGACTTCATCATGTTAGGTTTCTAAATTGGAGGAGTATGTACAAATTTATTTATGGGTAATTTTAGTAAGGTGCTAAATTAATGCTAGTTCTATTGTACAAATTTTTTTTGTAAATGTGATGGTTCATTTGACAAGCTGCGTATGATTAAAAGAGATGATTATGATATGCTTATATAGTGAAAGTAAAATGGTGGAAATAAATAGTTGAAGATAAAATGTATCATGAGAAAATGAGATTTGGTGCGAGTATATTATGTGTATGTGGGTCTAAACTTACGGATGATTAATCCGTTACCAAAGGATTGGGCTTAGCATGGCTTGAGCATCTTCGTTGGCATCAAATTTTATCTTATGTCACTTGAGTGCCAGTTTCAATTTGAACTACTCTTATTATTTTATTTATGACAATTTTTAATGTAGTGTCACATGAAATTTGCTACATGAAGTAATCCCGAAATCAGGATAAGTATGCAGTCTGTGTTTGGTTTGGTTAGTATCATTCATATCCGATAAATAATGAGAGATTCAAGCACAATCTCTACATAAAGCAACCACATTATGTTTTTTTTTTTTACTAACATTTAAGCGTAAGGGCAATTAATAAGGCACTGAATTTAGGGCTTAATATCTAGCCTTTATGGTATGAGTCATCAAGCTTAATATCTAGCCTTTATCAAGTTATTTGTTGAACAACGAGCAAATTTTGTTCATGAATATAAAGAAATAAGTTAGTCTATGTTCATATTTAGTTCATTTATCCTTGGAGCTTAAATAGTTCAAGATTTTTTATGTACTGATCTATACAAACATGATCGATTATTAATCGCGCCGAGTTCTAGTTGTTCAGCGAGTGCATTAAATAATTCAAAGCTCACATGCATCTAGTCAATTTCATTAGTGGATGATTCAAAGCTCACATTTAAATAATTTTTGGGTAGTGTTTGAAGAGAGGAGTGATTTGAATTTTATGAGATTTCATTGAGGAGTCTTACACCGTATTTATATAGTAGGATTATATATTAAGCTATTTTTACCCTTAGAAACCACTAATTACATAATAATCACTTGCGGAACTTCATATGAGAAAATATGTGTATTTAACCATGTCTCTATGTCAGCTTTTATAAAAATAAGTGAAGATATTCTGTAGCATGCAAACCTTTGTTTTACTTGAAGCTAAAGAGAAAGAGATTTCACCCTCTGCAAGCCCTCTGATTTCCACCGTCCAAAAGGATGGGTCACCAGGTTGCAATCCTATGGATTGCTAAGCTGGCTCAGCGAAAATACAGCAATACTTCTCAAGTTGTAGAGTCCGATAAATTTTATGCCTACTTGAAGGCAATATTCTGAAATACATAGCTTGGTATTTGGCTACGATGCTGGCCAGCTACTTCTGTGTTTGTACATATGTGATACATATCAATACACCTACTAATTTTTCTTTGATAAATTGCAATCAATTTTTGTGTTTGTTTTGGTCATGTTGGTCTATGTTTTGTACAATATTGATGGTTAATTCGTTGTTGGAGTATAACTTCATACTATCTTTCCAGTTTATGACTAAGCCATTTTTGAATGATTTTGATCCACAACAGTTCATAGGTCCCTTGGGTTATTGCTTAAATATAACTTCAAAACTAGATCTGACGATTGCTAACTGCTTCTTGCTTCTCTAACTGATTAGATTGCCCTTAGGCCTATGAAAATTAGTAGTTTTTTATATGTGAAGGATCCTACCGAATTAATATTTTTTTTGTTCTAAGCTAAATCTAAGTTTTCTCTTGATCTAGATTTCTTTTCCAGAAGTTACTTTGAGATATTGAAGAATTTAAGATGCTATTTGTTGATACACTTCTTTAGGATTATACATGAATTAACCTAGAGCACTATGTTTGGTCTTATGTATGCAAATTAGATAAGCTTCACGATCAATCTTGTATGACTATCATTTGTCTCTCTAAATTTATAATAGTAATCAATTAGAATTTATAAGGGTTCGTATCTCATTATACATACATATACATATATATACACAGACATACACACGCGCACACACACACGCACGCACGCACGCACGCACGCACGCACATTGTGTGTGTGACTGTGTCTGTTTTATTTAGTAGCTTGATGTATTTCTGTTGGGAGATGAACATCCAAGTGTTTGTGTGATCAATTCCAAGTAATTCTTTAGAGTCTTCGTAAATCTTGGCTATTCTTTATTTATCTTTTTTTTTCTGGGATCATCTGCTTTTATAATCATTTCATCAACATAGAATATGGGAACCATAATTTTGTTCTCCTTGGATTTGTTTGTGAATAGTATGATATTCAAGATTTTGTTTGTATTCATTATCTCCATGGCCTTAGGGAACCTCCCGAACCATGCTTTTTCAGATTGCTCATGCTCATATAGAGCTTTCTTCAACTCGTATACATGGTTAGTGCTAAGAACTTATATTAAATCTTGTTTTGGATATCATATAGGCTCATTCTTGTATATTGTTTAGGAATGTGTTATTTTACATCTAACTGTTGTTTGGACCAATTGGATGTTAGCTTTTAGGGATATATTATTTAGATGGTGTTAAGCATTGCAACTGATACAGGAATTTCTCTATAATTATTTTAATCGGTTTGAGCTTGCAAGGAGTCTGGTTATATATTTTTTGATTGTCTTAATTTGCATTGTATTGGACAGTGTATGGTCAATAATATCTAATTAATTTTTTTTCTTTTTAGCAATCATACCATCTCCCAAGTCTTTCTATAGGGTTTCTTTTTTTTATCACAGCTTTTTTCATTCTTTATTCTTGCGTGTTTTTTGGATGGTTTTTGAAATCTTGGTATTCTTTATTTCAGTGAGAAAAAAATTGGGATGAAATATTGGAAAAGTAAATAATGTTGGCTATTGGATGTTGTGTGCATGTTCATGTTCCTTTTCTTAAATCAATAGGAAAACCGATATCATGATTGTTTTAAAATTAATAGTTAGAGGTCATAACTTCACTACATGGTGTGATTGATCTCACATAAAGTTGGATGGTTGAGCTAGTTTATACCTATAGTAATGGTTTAGGTTCATTTTGTAAGATTTTGTTAGATTTTTTTGTTTTAGGGGGTCACATCTATCTATAGGGAAGTCTAAGGGTTATTTGAAATTCCATAGTTTGGTTGGATGATTGGAAATCAAAACATTGAAAATAAAATTGTGTTCATTTCAAGGCTTCCCCTTGAGGCAATCTTGACCTTAGAATATTTGTTTTCCTGCAAGGTTACATTTTGGGAGATGTATTATTTTTTAGAATTGGGATGATAATGCTTTTAGGCTTTTTGGGTAAAGGAAGATGCGCTTTAGGGCTTTTGTGTGAAGTTTAGTGTTTTTATTGTTTTGATGAGTATATATAACTGTTCCAAGGTTTTAATGTAATTTTTTAGTTTTATATCTTAAAAATCCTTGTGAGTGTTTCAATAGATATTGTGTAAAAGTTATTGAAAAGATTTATTATTGGGAATGACTGTTAAGTTTGCCTCCCCCTAATAGAATTTGGGAATATTAAGGCTAGTGTTTTAGTGGTCTCAAGAAGGTGACTGTATTTGCATTGCATGATACTATTTTGTTGTGGTGTGTAAGCATTAGAGGATTCATGGATGATGCCTTTTTTTGGGAAAAAAAGGTTTGGTTAAAACATTCTTTCCCATTATAAAACTTAATACATTTAATATTTGTACCAAAGTGGGCAATTTCATCAGATCTCATTTTAATGAGGAACGGCCAAGCTGGGAACACATATCTATGCAAACAACAAAACATCTAGCCTCGTTAATAATATTTGTTAGAGATGGTCACTATATGTGAGTATGGATTATGTAAAAATGCATTAAGGTTTTTGAGTGACTTAAGTGGTAATGTAATCTGTGGCATGCTTGACCATTTGACACACTTCACATTGTAGGTCTTCAACTTTTATTTTATTAAATAATGCGAGCCCAATAATCTTGCTCTTGCTTTGATTCTGAAATAGACATTGAGTATGATTAAACAATACAGTTCAGGTCAGATTTTAGTTCTTAAATAGATAGTATGTTCATGGATAATTTATGTATGAGAATAGATAATGGAAGGAATTATGGGAGTTTTATAGATCTCTTCTGGACAATAGCAACTAGAGTTCCATCAAATATTATTATTTTATGTTTACCCTGGTGTGATATATAGGAAAAGAATTTGGTTGAAGTGTTAGTTATATGGTTTGTTGCTTTTGAATGATCATCTAGATCTTGGTTGAACTATTTTCAGAAGCACGTAAGAGATATCAGGTAGAATACTCAATTTATTAAGCTTTAGACCATGTGCCCTTTGATTTATTAAATGTTGTAAGGAGGTGAAGGTTTTTTCCCGTTCTTTTTTTTCCTGTTTTCCATCTGTAAGATAAGTTTTCTTTCATAGAAGTAGTGTTGCCTTGATGGTACGATACCAATTTTAGTGCAGAGGCTTGTTTTGGTTGTATGGAGGCTTTCTTTTGAGTTTCCAACTTGTGTTCATTCATGTCATATCCTTTTCATTATAATTGCCAAACATACATTCTTGATTATTGGATTTTGGTGGGATAGTTTTGGGTTTATATGGCTTGGTCTTT
>NW_018251422.1:0-254 GCF_001263595.1 Phalaenopsis equestris | reverse complement strand
AGCCCCACATTCCCCCTCCTAATTGGCCATGACAGCCACCATAACCCCATTTTTATAAAAGGCCACCTCCATGGACGTTGAACTAAGTGCTAAAAATTTCTTAGAGAGATCTCTCCAAATTGACCAGAGAGCTTTCTTAAGATCCCCTCAGTGCAATCCAAGTATTTTCCCTCACCAATTTCCACTGTCGGAGTTCAATTTTAAGCTTAAAATCTTTTCGAAAGCCAGGACAGAGCCCAATACACCTCCACAGT
>NW_018251421.1:71498-76996 GCF_001263595.1 Phalaenopsis equestris | reverse complement strand
ATATCTTGTAAAAATATTTTTAATCAAAAATTTTGGAACACTCTGAGCGTCATATCTAGGCACAACAATAGCTTCAATCCACTTAGACATATAATCAACAATAAGTAATATATATAAATTTCCAAATGAAGGGATAAATGGTCCCATAAAGTCTAATCCCCACACATCAAAACTTTCAACTTCTAATGTGAAATTTAGAGGCATTTCGTCTCTTCTGGAAATAATTCCTACTCGTTGACATCTATCGCATGTTTTAATATATTCATTAAAATCTCTAAAAATAGTAGGGCAATAAATTCCAGCTTGCAAAATTTTATATGCAGTTTTATTGCAGTTTTATTTATTCCCTATTCCCAAATGTCCTCCAAATTTAGAATCATGGCATCTTTCAATTATCTATTGAATTTCTTCATAAGACACACATCTTCTAATAACTAAATCTTTACATTGTTTAAATGAATATGGGTCATCCCAAAAATAGTCTTTCGAATATAGATAAATTTCTTTAATTGTGAATTCTTGATATCAGGTGGTAGAATGTCACTTATAAAATAGTTTACTATATCAGCATACCACGGTACATCGATTTCATCGATACTATATAAATGTTCATCAGGGAAATTTTCTAAAATGTCAGTTGCAAAATTAGTTAATATTTTTATTTCTATTCTAGACAAATGATCAGCTATTAGATTATCATTTCCCTTTTTATCTACCATGGCAAAATCAAACTCTTGCAATAGAAGTATTCATCTAATTAATCTTGGTTTAGCATCCTTCTTTCGCTTCAAGTATTTAATAGTAGAATGATCTGTATGCACTATACATTTAGTTTCAATTAAATAAGATCTAAATTTATCAAAGGGATAAACAATAGCTAATAACTCTCTTTCAATGATAGTATAATTAATTTGAGCATTGTTTAGAGTTTTTCTAGCATAATATATAACTTTAAAAACATTGTCGTGCCTTTTTGAAAAATCGCTGCATCACACATTATTTCAAATGGTTTCTCCCAGTCAGGTGGTACTATTATAGGCACAGTGATTAATTATTTCTTTAATAATTCAAATGTTGTTATGCATTCCTTATTAAAATCAAATTTTGTATCTTTTTCTAAAAGTTGGCAAAGGGGTTTAGTTATTTTTAAAAAAAAATTTATGTACCGTCTGTAAGAACCAGCATGTCCTAGAAAACTTCTCACCCCTTTAACATTATTAGGAGGTGGTAATTTTCTATAACTTCAATTTTGCAGGATCTACTTCCATGCCTTTTTTGGAAATTTTATGCCCAAGAACAATACCTCCTGCAACCATAAATTGACATTTTTCCAACCATAAATTGCTGCAACCATAAATTGACATTTTTCCCAATTTAAGACTAGGTTGATTTTTTCACATATCTCCAGAACTTTTTCTAAATTATTAAGACATAACTCAGATGAAGTCCCAAATACAAAAGAATCATCCATAAACACTTCCATTCCATGCTCTATAAAATTGCTAAAACTTGACATCATGCATCTTTAAAATGTTGCAGGTGCATTGCATAGTCTAAAAGGCATTCTACGAAATGTAAATGTTCCATATGGGCTTGTAAACATTGTTTTCTCTTGATCCTCTGGAGCAATTGGAATTTGGTAATATATGGTATATCCATCTAAAAAGCAATAGTATTTGTTCTCAGTCAATCTATCCAACATTTTATCTAGAAAGGACAAAGGAAAGTGATCTTTTCTGGTGAAAGTGATCTTGGAAAGTGATCTTTTCTGGTGTCCATATTTAGTTTTCTATAGTCAATAAAAATTCACCAACAAGTTACTTTTCTTATTGGTATTAATTCATTTTTCTCGTTTTCATCAACAGTCACTCCTTTCTTCAGGACACAGTAAATCAGGCTTACCCAATCACTATCTGAAATAGGATATATAATTCCAGCATCTAACCACTTTAAAATCTCTTTTTTAACAACTTCTTCCATTATTGGGTTTAATTTTCTCTGAGGATCCGCTTTAGGTTCATACTGTTCATCTAATAAAATTCTGTGCTTATAAATTGATGGACTAATTCTTTTAATATCTGCTAAAGTCCATCCAAAAGTCCAAAAGTTCCAAAAGTCTTTTTATACTTTTTCAACATCTCTATCAACTTTTGTTCTTGAATTTCAGTTAACTCAGAAGATATAATAACAGGCAATATAGATGACTCTCCTAAAAATACATATTTTAAATGGACAGATAATATCTTTAATTCAAGTTCAGGTGGTTTATTACTTAAAGGAATAAGATTTTACTATCATTTTCCAGCAAGTCTAATGCTTCAAATTTTCCCTGAATATAATCTAAATCTTCTTCATTTACTTTATTTTCAGTATAAAAAATTTCTCCTTGCTTTAATTTATGTTTGATTTCATTCTTAAACTGCTCATTACTTAGATAATCAACTACTTCCATCCTGAAACATTCATTATCTTTTTCTATTGCAAGATATTTCATAGCTTTTGCTATATTAAATTTCACTTCTAATTTCACTTCTTGATCATTAACACTCATCATTAATTCTCCTTTTTGCACATTTATTACAGCTCTCCCTATTGCGAGTAATGGTTTTCCTCCATATCCAATACTATAAAGTCTACAGGGAAAATAAATTTATCCACTTTTACTAGCACATCATCTATAACTCCTTTTGGATAAGTTATTGATAGATCAACTAATTGAAGAGATACAGTAGTAGGGGAAATTCTCCCAAATCAAATCGTTTAAAAATTGATAAAGGCATAAGATTGATACTCGCTCCTAAATCACATAAAGCTTTTCCGTAAAACTTTTCTCCAAATGAACAAGGTATAGTAAAACTACAAGGATCTTTTAATTTTTCCAGAAAATTTTTTGAAATAATAGCACTACACTCTCACGAAGTGCAACGGTCTCATGATCTGAAAACTTCCTTTTTTTGTTTAATAAAACCTTCATAAATTTAACATAATTTGGCATTTGTTCCAAAGCTTCAAGAAAAGGAATATTTATCGTTATCCTCTTAAGGATTTTCAAAAGATTTGTAAATTATTTATCCTTATTCTTCTGTTTCAGTCTTTGAGGAAACAGAGGTAATGATTTCAATCTGTGTTTGGATTTCTTCCTTTTCTTCATCAACTTCAGTTTCTCTTTGGATCCTTGTTTCAACTTCTTTTCCACTTCTTAATTGAATAGTTTTAATTTGTTCTTTATTTTAATCTTTTGGATTAACTTCAACAGTACTTGGAAGAATTCCAGAAGGTCTATTACTTACTAAGTGCAGTAACAGTATGTCCTAATTGATTTTCAATATTTCTAATAGCAGTCCCTTGATTTTGTATTTGATTTCCCATAATCAACATTACTTCTTCCATCATCAACTTCTTTTCCTTAACTTGTGGGCCAGGTTTGAAGTTAAATCCTGGAGGATAATAAGGTCGAAAAATAGGATTTCGTTGATTATTCAGATTTCTAGATGGATTCACCGAATTATTATAATTATTCTAACTAAAATTAAGGTGATTTTTCCAACCAGGGTTAAAATAGTTAGAATAGAGATTCTTATTTTGATTATTTATAGCATTTAAAGTTTCATAAGATGATTGAGTATCAATAATCAGTCCTAGTGAATTCTCCTCTAATACTCGGGGTACTTGAGAATAATTCATTCTTATTTGATCAATCTTTTTAAAAAAGAGCAATAATTTGAGATGCCAACATATACATTGCATCAGAATGATTAATACTTGTCACTCTCTCAGGATTTACCCTTTGAGAGGGCCATTAAAAATTATTAGTAGTCATTTCTTCAATTAAGGAATATGATTCATCAAAAGGTTTTGACATTAATGAACCACCCGCAGCATGATGTGGAAATTTACTAAGAAGATCTTTAAATCTTACCAAGGACAATATTTCTGATCATATGAGGTAACTCTGGACTAGGCATGCGTCGAGAGATCCAAGTAAGATGGTAATATTCAGAATAAGAAGAAAATCAACCAACTAAGATCCACCTAAGAGCCGGTTAACTCGACAGACGACCAACTTGGCTGGCCGATCAGCGGATCAAGCAAAGCTCGATCGATGCTCGAAACTAATTAGTAGACTCGACCAAAGACCGACTAAAAAAGATAGACGAACAAAAAAAAAATGTCATGGACATGTGTAATTTTAGAGTTATTCGAGTTCTCTATAAATAGAAGAACATTACATGTAATAGGAGTTTATGAATGGAATTTAAGACCATAATACTTAATTCATAAATTTGTCTACCTGTCCCTCTCGCCTTTCTCTCTCCCTTTTCATTCTATTTTTACGTTCTATTCATTGGGTGTGATTAAAGGATAAATTTGGAGCAGTTCTTTTAATTAAAAAAAAATGTATATATGTATACATGTATGTATGTGTGTGTGTGTGCATATAAATACACACATACATACAAATACATACATATGTACACACACAGATATATATATATATATAATAGTAATAATAATTTTTTATGGTATCTATATTATCTTTAAATTACCTAATTTATCAAAACTATTTAATTCAACCATTACCTTCCCCACGCAACGACGCCAAAAACTTGATCCGAGTTTTTTTGTTTCGATAGACTGTGTAAAATTGAATTAAATATAATCAATCAATATTCAAATTTTACGTAAGTATAAGTATCATTGTCATGTAATAATGGACTTTCTATTTAAGCCCCAAGTGTCGATCCTATAGAGAAGATTTAAATTGGAAATGACAAATTTCCTAGAAAATTCACAAAAAGTCAATTGAAATCACTGTCACTAATTTCAATTGCTGAGATGTAATCACATTTAAAATTTTAAATTATTATCAAATCAAATATGAAAAATTTAAACAGTAAAAACTAATTTATTGACTATCTTTATGTAATGGAGATTCTTATGTGAAAAGGCATCATTCCCACTACATTGAGGCTATGGTAAAATGAGATGAGATAAAAGTTCATAATATGTATTGTCCCAAATAGGAGCAATTTTAGTTCTCTACCCTGATACAGTGCATAAAAAATCATTGGCTAATCTTAGTGTTTAGTCACTAAATCCATGGCTAAGCTAGGAGGGTACCGGCTTACTGACTCCCACTCCAGAGCTCCCACTTCCCTTCACCTGAAGGCTAGCTCTCACTTCAATTTTTAAATACTAAGACTAAATTGAAGATTTTAGTCTATCACCGTAAAAGTTCTCCAATTCTACACCCAACAAAGAATATTTCCATATTCATTTGCACTTAATTCCATAAACAATGTTCTCCTTCATTGAATCAAATGTGATCCTTTCTTTGTTGTAGATCTCATACTTCATTTCCCGGATCATATGTTTCACAACACATTTTAACAATTCAAGTGGCCAGATCGAAAAGTAAATTAAATTTAGAGTTGAAAAATCATCACAATTTATTTTAAGATTTAATATTGGCACATTCATATTATCTCTTCATTTCA
>NW_018251421.1:55047-71488 GCF_001263595.1 Phalaenopsis equestris | reverse complement strand
AGATAGAGAGAACTACTCAAACTTCATGAGAAAGAAATAGCAAAACATAAATTTCATATATAAAAGAAAGTTCATGCAACAGTAATAAACAAACAATACTTATCATAAAACTCTTTCTCAAAGCAAAGCCTTTGTAGCCTTTCCTTAGAAACGTAGGAAGAAAATATCTCTCACTTTTTTCATTCTTCAGAACTCTTACAGAAAGTTTCACACTAAATATCACCACCAAAACTCAAAATTATGAAAATAAAATCACTAATTGACTCCAATATGGAAGTAGAATGGAATGATGTGGTGCGAAAAATGAAAGTAGAGGAGTGAAAAAAGTAGAGGTACCCATTTTTTGATTAAATTCAGCCCCAAATAGAGCCCAAGGTATGTTCTCCAAAAGGTGCCTCCAAAAACTCTTTAAAATTTGTCCAAATACATTGAACCTTCTAGAAATGGGGTCTATACTGCTTTTGGCACTGTCAGCGCTGAGTAAAAAATATCCGCGTTAATTTGTTCTACGCCGTCGGTGCTGCTGGCACTGAGCATTTCTTCAAAAACGTCATTTTGACTCTAAATTTCATTTTTTTGCTTTCTTTTTTGCTTTAAGCCCTAAAAATAAACAACCTGCAAGAAAACATCAGAATACCTTCCATTAAAGTGCAATATCATTAAAAATAGGTATAAAATATGGGTCTAAAAATGCATATATTTTTGGTGTATCAGTATCCCAAGGTTATTTCGATTCAACATGCAGGTTGGCACAATTTCAAGCAAGGTTAGCCGTATAGATAGGTTTGTCTAGGTTAGATGAGTCCATAGAAACAAACCCAAGGCCATTTGGTTAAGTATATCCAAGATCTTAAGGTTTTAGGGTGAACGACAAGTGGGAAGAACCAGATGTGGATGAAGAAGGAGCATTGTTAAATTAAGCGTGTATATAGTGGAGGGTTCTGATTGCACCGAACGGGAGCACGATTCAAAAAGCGTGTGGTGACTCGGCTGGCGATGTAAATTCTCTTGGCGACGCTCAGGCTTTCGACGCATATGAGGCTGACTGTGTTAAGTCGATAAATTGGATTTAAGTAATCAATTAATTCACCCCTACTGTTAGAAAATTCATAACTTAGTGTAGAAAAATCATAAAAATAAAAAAAAAAAATAACCCTCTTGCTCAGTGAACAGAGGAGAATAATGCAGAATTAAAATAAAAAAAATATTTGACGTGTATTATATTTTTAATTAATTAAATACATTAAAACCTATTTAGACCATAATTTTGCACACACAATTCACCATGGCATGGGACCATGGGGCTTTAGTTCTCTCTGTTGTTAGAGATCTCCTCTGATTTTTAAATTCAGGGGGCATCGTTAACTAGAGATCTCTAATTTTCAAGTTGATGGTCTCTGTTTTAATGTTAAAATTATAACAATTAGAATACTCATCAGAAAAATATAAAACTTTTTTTGGTAGGTTCACTGTGATCAGAGGACCCTAAAAAAATACAAACTTGGTTTAACTCATTAAAAATAACCCTAATTATCATTAAACCCTAAAAATGAAATATAATTAAATTGGACAAAATATAGAAGTAAATGATAGAAAAAAATACTCTGTACTGCAATTTAATGTCAAAAGAACTCCACATAAAAATTTCAAGTCTATTGGATATAATTTGACGACTAAAATGGATTAATCAAGTGAAATTACATTTTTGGCATTAAAATAATTATAATAATTAAAATACAACTTAAAAAATCACAAAATTGGTTTTGGGAGTTCTCTGAGATTAGTGGAATCTAATAGAAAAAAAATTAGAATTAAAGTGAATTTTTCATTTTTTAAGATATTTTTAAATATTTAAATAATTAAAAATTAATTAAAATAGTCAAAATCTCAAAATTATTAAAATTCACCAAAATGTCACATTTGGCCTCCTAATCACATGGGAACATATAAAATAATTTTCCTAATTTTCTAAGTGAATATATTTATTTTTGAAGACTTAAATTAATTTTTAAAGGATAAAATGAATTTTCTCTAACTTTCCATTAAAATATTTCTAATAATTAAAATATAAGTCACAAAAATATGAAATTTATTTCTCTCTATTTCCTGACCTTAGGGAGATTTAAGAAAAATAATAATTTAATTTTCCACTTAAATAATATTTAATATTTAATTAATATTCAAAACAAACAAATAATTATAATGAATAAATTAAACCTCTAAGAATCATTAAAATTAGTCCAAGTGGTCCTCTAACCTAGGAAAACCTCTAGTAATTTTCTTAAAGATAGAAGTTTTGTTTTTGTTGAGTTATTGAATTTTCATAAAAAAATCCTATTTTTGCATTAGAATAATTATTAAGATTGAATAAATTTAGAAAAATCAAATGCTCTCCTCTCATGTTTTAATTAACCCATGAGTGTGGTGGCATAAAAGTTTTAATTTCATTTGAGTTTAACTTAATGAACTTTGAAGTAAATAAAACTTAAGGGGAAAATACAAATTTTAGGATTTAAGCCTAACCAAAGGGTAAATGGGCAATAAATGATCTTAATTGACATGTCTAGAAGATTGAAATATAAAAGGGATAAATGGTAGCAACCAATATCACTTCGGTCTCATTAAGGATAAATTTGTAATTTCATAAATTGATGAAATTTGGAAGAGTATTTAAATGCAGAGATATTAAGGTTGGGGGTTTGAATTTGGAAGATCATAATCCTCTAGTTTAAAACCCAAATTAATGGTTTTTAGATGAATTTATGATTTCTAAGAAGGATTAAGAGCATAAATATTCAAAATTTCCTAAAATTACAAATCTACTCGTTATGTTTTAAGGGATTAGTAGTGAATTAGGCTTGATCAAAATCTTGTCTAATGAGGTTGAGGAAATGACCGATAATTAATTAGAAACATTATTTAAAACACTACAAGCCCATCTTTAAAAATCAAATCGGCTAAGTTTCTTAATTAAGCCAAATTTTCCCTAAGGGCCTTTACCCGCATAATTGGTAATTGAAACATCAAATGATAATTACCCTACTTAAAGGGATAATCAAAACATCAAAGTTCAGGATATGAATTGGATGAACGACATCACATAATAAGACCAAAATGAACTCTAGACGATTCAAAAGATTGTGAAATGTCTAGGGAATTACCTAGGACCTTTTCATGATCCTTTGGGAATCTTTGGGGGTACTTGGGCATATTATGATTTGCTTGATAGAACCATCCCCATAAATGAACAATTTGGACCCACGAAGGTATGACATAGGGTTTAGTAGACACACGTCAAACCTGTACTCTCAGTTCAGGTGAAAGAAAGGAAAAAATTGATAGGTGCACTTTTAAGTTATTGCATTGCAATTTACTTTTATTTAACTTTCTGTTCCTCTTATTTTCGGCTTATGAACTTGCATGTTAAATAACAAGGTCACCTTATATGTCAAAACTGAAACTTTTAGGATGGCCACAAAATTAAAACCAAAACTAAAATTAAAAAATCAAAACCAGATAAAATCCACCACCACAATAGTCAAAATATAAAATAACTCAAAATAATCACAAACAAAACAACAAAACAAAAATTGCACCTAAATTATAGTGTCTCTATCGATAGTGTCTCTATCGAATGACCGGGAATCCCTCGGAGGAGGTAACCTACGGTTGCTAAAGAGATTTCTCACATTTAAATGAAAGTATGGAACTCATTAAGTTGAGTTTAGTAAATTCATTTAGACTAAGTGAATTTGAAAAATATTGTGGTGTCAGAACGAGGGAACCGTGGGATATTAACCGTTGTTGCTCTAATCAACTTTAACGCCCTACTTTAAGATTCCTACTTCATCGAGGAGCTTGGATCTAACTCCATGGGTAGCCTTCTACAATAGGAATCTACAACAAAATGAGGACCTACAACAACACATCTTTCCTTAGAATTAAATTAAAAGACATAGGATTTTGAGGTTGTCCGTCAAGTGCGACATAAATCCTCAACTCTTTCTTTAGGCTTTTGTACAACTATTTTGTGCAATTTAAGCCCTAACTCATTTTAGGATTCCAAGGATGTTGTTCATCACGACCTAAATTCTCACTTCTTCCAAGCTATTTGTGCGTCGCATAAATGTAAGCCCTAATTAATAAAATCAATAGAATGAAACATTCAATAATTCTTCTTTCCAAAACTAATGTCAAACAATAGGATATTTTGGGAAATTATCGAGGTTCTCCTCAGGAACTATGACTAATTCTTCTTCCTTTAGATTCAGAAAATAAAAGTTCCAAATTTCAGTCATTCCCATTGCACACCTCATTGTCTAATCTTTTGAAAAGTTATATCCTTTGAAATTCTTGAAGACAATATCCTCTAATTTTTATCAAAAATTTTCTTATGTGAATTTGGTTATCTAAGATGTAATCAACTATAAGGGCATACCGTTATAGAAACTTTTAAGAACCGAGCACAATGTAAACCCTATTAATCTTTTATATTTAATAGGGGAACTTGTCGGTCAACATAAAAAAAGGGTTTTTTGCAGACGTAAATGGATGTCATAAATTATTTAGTTTATTTAATCGAGCCTTATCAGTAAGTAGTGTGTCTACCCTTTGGGATAGATGCATTGTTTGCAGTATTATGCCCGTTTATTTAAACTGCTGAGGATATGAGATCGGTACGGTCTTAAATTTTCAAAATTTAAAATATTAATTTTTTTCAAAATTACACACACACGCACAAACACAGATATATATATATATATATATATATAATCAAACTAAGTGTCGGGATATCCATTCTTGTGACAAAAAAATTCCAATTTAGCGACAGACAGCTTATGGAGACTCTAGTGGGGACTATTTTCTCTCTCCATTTAAATTAAGGAATATTATCTACATACATTGGTAATGTGTTCATGTCCCCCATGAATCCAATTACCATTCTTCCGTTGGCATGCTTTACCCATTTTTTTCTTGGGTAAGTAGGTCAACTCTTTCAGACTTCAAGACCGTCTGTTTGATCTCCTTTGAACAGAGAGGTTCAAAAGTTTATTAAGATTTTTTTTCTTTGTGTGGGTTCAGACCCCCAATAAGTGTTTTGGTGGGCTAGTTTTTCCTGGGCATTGTGCGTTGTAAATTTTGTCCCGCACTGGGTCCTAAATTTTACTTTGCTCTTCAGTCATTTTGAGTTTAGTTTGCTGCTCTGTAAATTAAATTGAGTTGTGTCATGTTGTGCTTGCTCTTTAACCTTCTTTATTTAATTAATTAAATCCTTCTACTTTCAAATTATTTTTACTAAATATTAAAAAAAATCTTCACAAACAACAATTAAATAAAGACTTGCCCAGTCTACAGATCAGCCTTTGTTAATTTTTAGTGTTCGCACTAGAAAAGCAAGTTGTTGGCTGAATAACTAACCCCATAGCTTTTTTTTTTTGAAACTGCTGCAATGGAGTTCCAGACTCTCACTTTCTCCTGCAACCTACCAACTAGTTGTGATGCTCACAATGTCTCTCCCACCGTCAAGTTTGGAATTGGATTTAGTGAGCTCAAAGTCATTCTAGGAAAGGCCCCGTTCATCATAATGAAAATTGACGCTCCAGAAGTATAAGAGCCTTCTGTGGAATTCAACCTGAACTGTCCCCAGTATTTCCCTTCTTGCAGAAAGGTGAAAGTCACTCCTACCTAGGCACCTATTAAGTCTGTTGTTCCCTTTTCTGCCATAGGAAAGGAGGTTATGATCCTTGAAGATACAACAAAAGGATTTACCATCCTACTATCGGTGTTTGAAATAAGATCAAGTTTGAAGTCTACACCGTTAACCCGATCTCAAAGTATGAAATTTATTTCTCTACATTCCCTGACCTTAGAGAGATTTAAGAAAAATAATAATTTAATGTTCCACTTAAATAATATTTAATATTTAATTAATACTCAAAACATACAAATAGTTCTAATAACTAAATTAAACCTCTAAGAATCATTAAAATTGGTCCAAATGGTCCTCTGACCTAAAAAAACCTTCAATATATTTCTTAAAGACAAAAGTTTTGTTTTGGTTGAGTTATTCAATTTTCATAAAAAATCCTATTTTTGAGTTAAAATAATTATTAAAATTAAATAAATTCAGGAAAATCACATGTTCTCCTCTGATGTTTTAACTAACCCATGAGTTTGGTAGCATAAAAATTTCAAAGTTATTTGAGTTTAATTTAATGAATTATGAAGTAAATAGACCTTAAGGGCAAAATAGTAATTTTAGGATTTAAGCTTAAAATTAATACTTAGGCCTAACTAAAGGGTAAATGGGTAATAAATTATCTTAATTGACATTTCTATAAGATTGAAACATAAAAGGGATAAATAGTAGCAACCAATATCACTTTGGTCTCATTAAGGATAAATTTGTAATTTCTTAAATTGATGAAATTTAGAAGAGTATTTAAAGGAGGAGATAATAAGGTTGGGGGTTTGCCTTGGGAAGATCATAATCAACTATTTTAAAATCAAAATTAATGCGTTTTAAAATAATTTATGATTTCTGATAATGATTAAGAGCATAAATATTTCAAAATTTTTTAAAATTACAAATCTACTCATTATGTAAGCTTAGTAGTGAATTAAGCTTAATCAAAACATTGTCTAATGAGGTTTAGGAAATGACCTATAACTAATTAGAAATATTTTTTAAAACACTACAAAACCATCTTTAAAAAACAAACTGGCTAAGTTTCTTAATAAAGCAAAATTTCCCTTAAGGGCCTTCACTCGCATAATTAGTAAGTGAAATAACAAATGATAATTACCATATTTAAAGGGATAATCAAAACATCAAGGTTCATTGAGCATAAGGGTATGAATTGGATGAACCACATCACATAATAAGACCAAAATGAACTCGATATGATTTAAGAGATTGTGAAATGTCTAGGGTATTAACAGGAGCTTTTCATGATTCTTTAGGAATCTCGAAGGACACTTGGACATATTATGATTTGCTTGATGGAATCATCCCCACAGATGTACAAATTGAACCCACTAACGTATAACATAGGGTTTGGTAGACACACTTCAAACCTGTCCTCAAAGCTTTTTCTACAAGCATGTTTTAATTCCTGTAAAATTATATATATATATATATATATCCAATGCAAGTACCAATCTTTCAGGTGGAGGAAAGGGAAAAATTGATAGGTGAGCTTTTAGGTTATTGCATTGTAATTTACTATTATTTACCTTTGTGCACCTCTTGTTTCATATTTATAAACTTGCTTGTTAAACAACAAGGTCACCCTGCATGTCGAAACAGAAACTTTTAGAATAGCCACTAAATTGAAACCAAAACTAAAATTAAGAAATCAAAATAAGATAAAATCCCCCACCACAACAGTCAAAATATAGAACAACTCAAAATAATCACAAACAAAACAACAAAACAAAAGTTGCACTTAAATTAAAACGTCTTTATTGGATGATTGGGAATCCCTCCGAGGAGTTAACCTACGGTTGCTAACAAGATTTCTTAGAGAATAAATGAAAGTATGGAACTCATTAAGTTGAGTTTAGTGAATTCATTTAGAGTAAGTGAATTCGAAGAAAATAGAGGTGTTGAAACGAGGAAATCGTGGCATCCTAACCGATGTCGCTCTAATAACCTATAACACCCTCCTTCTACAATGATTGAACTTTTACTTGTCATTTAAACCTTTAAGACCTTAGACCTTAGGAGAGCTACTTCATTAAGGAGCTTGGAGCTAAATCCATTGGGAGCCTTCTATAATAGTAATTTACAACAAAATGAGGATCTACAATAGCACATGTTTCCTTAGAATTAAATTAAAAGCCATAGGATTCTGAGGTTTTCCGCCTAGTGCGACATAAATCCTCTACTCTTTCTTAAACATATATTCTTCTTTCTTAAATTGATGCCAAAACATAAGATAGTTTGGGAAGTCACCTAGGTTCTCCTCAGGATCTGTGACATCTCCTAGTTCTTCTTCCTTTCGATTCTAAAAATAAAAGTTCCAAATTTGAGTCATTACCATTTCACACCACTTTGTCTAATCTTTTGAAAAGTCATATCCTTTAAAATTCTTGAAGACAATATCCCATGATCTTTATCGATAATTTTCTTAGGTGGCTTTGGTTATCTAAGATGTAATCAACTATAGGGGCTTGCCCTTATAGGAAACTTTTAAGAACCCAACATAATATTAACCCTACTAATCTTTTATTTTAAATAGGGGAACTTATCAGTCAACATAAAAAAAATGGTTTTTCGGAGACTTTAGCGGATGTACTAGATTATTTAGTTTATTTAATCGAGCATTACCATTAAGTAGTGTGTCTACCCTTAGGGATCGATGCATTTCCTGCAGTATTAGGCTCGTTTATTTAATCTTTTGAGGATATGAGATTGGTCTGGTCTTAAATTTTAAAATTTTAAAATATAATTTTTTTTCAAATCATATATATATATATATATATCTAATGAGGAATTTGTTGAAGCTTGATTGAACAATACTAATGTTACTGAAAATAATTCCCCTATGAAAACTATTTTGTTGGAGGATCATACTTCTCTGCCCCCATCTCCCTGACTTAAGGAGGTAGAAAATGCTAAGGAGATTCAGGAACCTCAAGTGTGTGAGGTGAATGATGGAGACATAATGGCTGCTTCAAAGGTACTTGAAGAGGAATGATTAGTTCAAAAAGAAAGTAAAAAGAAAATGAAAAGGAAGAATGAGATGTTACATCTTAATAAGGACAATATCATATCTGAGGAGAAGTCTCTTTCTGATGGGGAACAGGTCACCACCCTTCTTAAGTCCTCTAGAAGGGGTGTGTCGAGGTTCAATGATTAACATTATGGTCTGGAATATTAAGGGAGTGGTGGACTCTGCCTCCCTTAATAGACTTAAGCATTTAAGCAGGGTCCATAATAAGACTATTTTTGCTCTTTTAGAGCCTATGGTGTCTCTAAAAAGGAACAAATCTTCAAAAAGTTTAAGCAGTATAATTATTTTTGCAACACTAACAATAAGATTAGGACATTTTTGTTTTGGTTTATTTTAAATTGGACTCTTTCTTTTTCTGGGCAACCTTTATTTATGCTAGTTCAATCCTTTTGAAGAAATACTATCTTTGGGTTACTCTGGCAGTTATGGAAGAAAATATTAAAGATAATTGGTTTGTTGGAGGAGATTTCAATATGATAATGAAGTCTTCTGAAAGGATAAGAGGTAGAGATGGTGACATCAATCTTATCACTCATTTTAATGATAAAATTTTTGATGCGGGACTTTTTGATCTTGGTTTCACAGGCAGTCCTTTTAGCTAGAGGAGAGGTTCTCTTTTCTAATGTTTGGATCGCTTCTTTGGAAATCAACATTTCCTTAATTATTTTCATGTATCAAAAGCGCATCATCTTAATCATGCAGGTTCGGATCACAACCCTATTTTGTCTTCACTGGCTTTTACTACTAAAATGGGGAATTTTTATTTTAAATTTCTAAATATTTAGATTACTCATGACACTTTTCTAAGCACGGTGAAGTAGGCCTAGAACACAAATGGCTTTGTTAACCCATGGTTTGTCCATTGGCAACTACATAAACAGGTAGTTGCAAGTTTAAGGAAGTGAATTATATTTGTTTTGGTAATATTCATAATAGGGTCAAGGAAGTGAGCTTCATGGAAGAACAAGTTTGATGTAATCCACAACAAGCACTGATTTGGCCTAGACACATACAAATTTGCTTGAAGAGATTAAGTTGGAAGAGGAGTTTCTACAATAAAAATCTAACGACATTTATTTTACTAGTGGTGATTGTATTACTAAATTTTTTCATGCTTATATCAAGCATAAAAGGAATTTGAATACTATTTTAAGTATAAATAATACGGATGGGAGGTGCCTTATCGATAAGGATGAGATTGACAATAATGCTGTGGAGTATTTTACAAATTTGTACCAAAATGCCTCTCAAGTTCTTCTTATTTCTTCTGATTTTTTGCAGATGAAAGAGAATATATTTCTCATATAGAATTAGCTCATATTCCGACGGAACAGGAGATCTTCTCTGTGCTTAAGGAAGTTAATAATAACAAGTCTCCAGGACCGGATGGTTTTACTGTTGCTTTCTATATTACTAGTTGGAACATTATCAAAAAAGAGGTTATTCAAGCTATTCAAAGTTTCTTTAAGAGGGAGGACCCGGGGAAATATTTCACATCTTCTCTTATAGTTCTTATTTGTAAGGAAAATGACAAATCTAGATGGGATAAATTCAGACCCATTTCCCTCACTTTTGTAATCTCCAAAGTTATTAGCAAATTGCTTGTCTTCAGATTGCAGCCTATGCTTAGTAAGATTATATCTCTGCAGCAATCTGCATTTATAAAAGGAAGGGAGATAACTAACAACATTCTTCTAGATCATAAGATGCTTGAAGAGCTAGATAAAAAATGTCGTGGAGGAAATATGATACTTAAATTGGATATTAAAAAAGCTTATGATACTATCAGTTGGGACTTTATATTAAATATTTTGCGGGCTCGAGGTTTTCATAAAAATTTTTGCTCATTGATTCGTAAATGGTTGGTGAATAACCACTCTTCTGTTCTTGTTAATGGTGATTCTTATGATTTTTTCTCTGCTACTAAGGGTATTAAGCATGGTGATCCTCTATCCACTACGATTTTTAGTATTGCTTTTTAATATTTGTCCATGTCAATTAATCAATTGCAGATAAATAAGCCTTATACTCAATTCTCACAAAAATATTCAATTTTGGTAAGCCATTTGGCATATGTGGATGACGCCATTATTTTTAATAATGCAAGTAAACCAGCTATAAAAGCTCCTATGAAACTATCGGAAGATTTTTGAGATACTTCAGGTCTGAGTTTCAGTAAAGACAAATGCAATATTTATTTCGGAAAGTCATTTAAAAACTCCATTGTGAATTTGAGTACTAATTACATTGGGTTTCATGCTGCTTACCTACCTATTAAGTATTTGGGGGATAATTTGATTAGGGGTTGTCGCAAGCAAATACAATTAGATGAGGTGGTGGATAAGATCAAGCAAAAAATTAATGATTGGAGGAACAATTTTCATTAAAATGGGGGTCGCATCACCCTCCTAAGAAGTGTATTAATGGGTATCCCACGCTGACAACGACTTTATATATGTTCAAAAATATAAGAATTTGATACTACTGCTAGAAGATTTAAATCCCTGGCAACGACGCCAAAAACGTGACAACAGTTATAGATTTGATAAAGATGTGTATAAAATATTCAATAATTACAAAGTCACACTTATCAACACAAGTATACGTATCACTCAAGTAATACAGGGCTCTAATGGAGTCCTGAATATCGATCCCACAGGGATTAATATTAGAGGCTACGAACTTAAGATTTAGAAAATCAATACTTAATTACAACAACATAGTTCAAATTGCATATTTGTCACTAATAGGCAATTGAAATAAAAATGTAATTTTAATAAACTCTTAATTAACCAATTCTACTAAAAAAACATCCTTCTCCTTGTCAAAAAATTTAAGTGAATGAATAAGTTGAATTAGTTCAAATTTTATTGTGCCAAATAGTAGCATACCTATTCTTTACCCTTTGTACCAGGCATAAAGAACATTGACTAATCCTATGCTTGGTTTCTGAATCTGCGGCTATCTTGGGAACATACCGGCTCTCACTTCGAAGCTCCCACGCTCCCCTCACTTGAGGGCTAACATCTATACATTAGCACCCAAACGATAGGACTGAATTGAGGATTTTAGTCTGTCACTCTAAAATCTCTAATTCTACTTCCAAAAATTTTTTATTTCCCTATTTATGGTCACCCAACTTTCAAGGACTTTGACCTCCCTAAATCATGGATGTAATCTTCAATTTAGTTGTAAAACTCAACATATTTTAACAAATCAATTGACCAGATTTATAGTAAATCAAGATTAAAGTGAAAAGATCATTGCAACTTCTTTAACATTCTCATGGCACAACCAATTCAAGTCACCATTTCACAGAATAATATTCATAACCTTTAAATCTACCATAATATTTAAATATCTACAAAATATAGTTATCTGAATTCAATTCACTATAAAAAATCATATTCATAATTTTTGAAAATATTTAAATTGGGACACATAATAGTTAATCTTGTTCTTCCCTCCCACAAACTTAAATTTTTCAATATGGAATGATACAGGTTGAAAGAAAAATTCTAAATATAAATCATACCTTAGTACTTTAAGCATTTTCATTTTCTGAAATTTTTGCAGTTCCTTCTCAAAATTTTTACTTTAACTGGTCTGTAATATTATGAGCTTTAAATACATATAAATCATTAGAGAATTTGTTGGGTAATGAAATTTTGAAATAAGTATAAAACTAAACATTATACAAACACTATATTTCACTAACACATCACAATACTAAATAAAACAATTACAAATACATTAAAATTGAAATATAAAAATCATATCACATTACAATTTTACAAGTTACTAGTTAAAGTCTATTATAACTACCCATGCAAATTTCAAACTACAACACTAAACATTTATAACAATAATTATAAATTATCTATTTGCAAACATAAAATAAAACATAGAATAAAATGAAAGTACAAACAAAAATACATCTATCCCTATCACAAAATCAAAAAACAAAAGTACATCAATCGCTATCATATATCAAAATCCCATATTATATCCTTGTCTCCCGGCCAGCAGATGGATTGGGCAAATACTGATTATAATGGGGGCATTCAAGAAAAGTAACATCAGGCTCACCTCTATAGTGTCGGGCCTGAGCTCGTAGTAAGCTATCTCAAAGTCAGAATTCCTCTGTAGGTACTCACTATCATAATCATGTCTACATTCTAATCCCCCATTTCTTTCATTTATTTCCCTTATACTCTTTTGCTACAAGGTTAATTCATTCATTAAATCTTGAAGGGTAGGAGAACTAGAGGAAGGAAGGTCATAAATAGTAGAGGGGATATCTCTACTTGTAGAAGGTTCTTTATTCCTACTCCCAGATCTCCATCCTTCATGGGATTCATACGACTTTAAATTAGCTTTACTAATGGGTTTCATAGGGTAAACCCATTCTTCATCGTCTCCAGCTTCAACTCCAGAAAGTTGGCAAAGTGCATAAATGAGGCCAGGACGTCCCAAACCTTCACTTGATTCACTCCTTGCTGTGGTCAAAATAGTCTTATATATAATTCTCCCCACATTTATGGTCTGATTATTTTGAATATAGAAAAGCCTCCTCTTTTGTCATGGAACCATTTCAATCTAATAAATATTTTTAAAAAAAAATTCTGAAATGCACTTCAAGTACTCAAATAAAGGCTTCGAAGAGTGACTCTAAGAGTTCAAAACTAAGTTCCATGAATTTCTTCCAAATATTTACTCCACATTCACAATTTTTTTTTCAAATCTCCTCAATGTGGAAGAAATTCAAGGTGAAAATCAAATATTTTTAGTTTGGAGTGAAGCTCTTACCGAGAGATGATAAAATTTTGTGTCTAAACACTTTAAAATCACCCCAAATCCAATTTCTTCAAGCCCTAGATTTAAATTTTCATTTTTTAGGAGGAAGGGGATGATGAATAGTGACGGGTGACTGGTCAAAATTGCGGTTAAAAGTGTTTTTTTGGTATTTCATCGTCGGTGGGGTCATCAGCACCGTCAGCGAGCTCTATTGAATTAAATAGCCTAAGTCTCGGGAAAAATCCGCCGTCTGCGAGATTTTCAAAATTAGTTCAATTCCAGATTTTTGTGATTTTGATCAAATTCAAGCCTTGTCGACATTCGTTCAATTATTCTAGACATAAATTTAAGTTATTAAATTATGTACTAACACAAATAAACATTCACAACACAAAACTTTACAATTATATATAAAATCTAAGGGTTACAATACACATTACACGACACACATAAGTTTGATATTTCTCAATCTTAATACATCAATTCAGCATCGCAATCCAAGCCACAACACTCTAAACACTGAAAACAAACATTTTATGCTCAATCTCAACTATACTGAGATCTAGAAGTAAAATTCAAAAGTAAAGCAAACACATTAGTTCAAATCAAATCACTCACATAGATATAGAGGTAGTAAAGTAAATCTACTACTCCTCCGATTCAGTGCTTGTTTCTCCTCTAATATCGCCCATCGATTGAACATGAACAAAGAGGTTATAGAAGGGTCGGTATGGGAATTCTTTTGTAGAGTCTTCTTCTATCAATCCCATCTTTCTAATCAATCGTATCAAACTTCCTTCGATACGTCCAGAGTGATCAAAATACTCCTTCATCCTTCAGTCTAGATGATAAAAAAAATCAGAGATATTGTTAATTGCATTCATAACATTTTGTACCTCTTTCTCTAGTTTCTTGTTTCTGCGCAGTATCACTAGTGTCTTGTCCGGAACTAGAGGCTGAGTAGGAAGTGAATTCTGAGACGATTGATCCGTAATAATAGTCATATCATTCTCATCTTCATTGGTTGGGAATTTCTAGGTTGGTTCCAAAGGTTTCCAAGGTTGAAGTACCTTTTCCCAATTCTCATAAGATACTTGGAACTGACAGCAGAGTAAAGAGATTGTTGAAGGATGTCCAAGCCCATAAGTTGATCCATGAACGATCAGGCCCAAAACAGACATCACAATTATAAATCCAATATCAATCGGCAGTCCCATTTGAATACAATAATTCAGAATAGGTTTAAAATACCACTATCTTTGGTAAGTATACCGACCCTCATTGTCGGTAATAGTTTTGTAGAAATGAAGAAATGTTAGTGTTTAGAAACAAGGTTTAGAAGTGTAGCAGAGAAATTAACGTACCCCTTGTCTCTCATTTCCCACTCTTCAGTCTCGTCCGTCAAAAATTGGTAGATCTCATTCATCATATTTCTTGTTGGGAAGAAGTTATAGGAACATTCTCGATCATATATAACTCATTAATCTGTGCAGGAGTAAAAGTTATCCATCTGCCTTGCACATAGATGACTCCCTGGTTGATTCCATGCAAATTAGCATAAAACTCCTTCACCACAGGAACGACTACGGCGGCAGTAGTGTAGCACAACACTTCCCATCGTCGTTGCACAATCATCCCTTCAATTACTGTCAAAGGATTGTTCAATCCTCGATTCACGAATCATCTTCCTTTGATTAATCTCCTCTTTGTCAGCACTTTGTTGAAGAATCGTTGCGCCTCCGAACTAATGAAGCCATAGGATTTTCAGCTGAATTGGAAGCCATAGGGATAAATTTGGTTGAGTTTCAATTCATTTTTGGGTAATATGAATTTAAGAACCAAGTTTGGAAGTTTATAGGGAGTAAATCTCGCCTAAAACTGCCAAAAACTGACATTTCAAACTCCAAAAACCGTCATCTCGCCGTTCTCGCCGTCGGCGGCGTTGATGGTGCCGTTGGTGAGCCTTGAGAATTAATTGTCTCAACTCTCAAGAAAAACCTGTCGTCGGCGGCGTCGAGCCCATTGTCGGCACCCAAGGCAAAAATTCCACAGTTTCTCTCTCGTCCGAATGCGTCCAATTTTCTTCGAATGCGGCCAATTTTCTTTATGGATCCAATATTTATGATGATTCAAGGGTAAATATGAGTGCTAGAGTTCAATACTACCACAAACTAATGATAATTTCAAACAAAAACACTATAATCACAATAAAAATAAAAATAAAGATAACTATGGGTTGCCTCCCATAAAGCGCTTGGTTTAACGTCGTCAGCCCGACCTATTCAGATATTATTGAGGCTGAACTGACAATTAAAACTTCTTTAAAATTTGGTCTTTTACCCACCCTCAAAATACGGCTTTAATCTGTGTCCATTTACTTTAAATCTATTCCTAGTTTTTTTATCTTCAATTTCAACAGCTTCGTAAGTATAAACTCAAGTCACAGTAAAGGGTCCTAACCAACGAGACCTCAATTTCCCCAGGAATAACTACAACCTTATATTGTAAAGCAAAACTTCTTATCCTGGTTCAAAGTTCTTCTGGTTAATCTTTCAATCATGCCATAACTTTAGTTTCTCCTTATAAATTCTGTCATTATCATAAGATTCATTTCTTAATTCTTCCAATTCATTCATTTGTAAGAATCTCTTCTCACTAGCATCTTTCAAATTATAATTGAATTCTTTAATCGCCCTATATGTTTTATGATCCAATTCTACTGGTAAGTGACAAGTCTTTCCAAAAATTAGCCTGTAAGGAGTCATTCCAATATGAGTTTTATAAGCAGTCCTGTAAGCCCACAATGCAGTATCCAGTCTAGTAGACCAATCTACTCTACTAGGGTTTACAGTCTTCTCAAGTATTTGTTTAATCTCTCTATTAGAAACTTTAGCTAACCCACTGGT
>NW_018251421.1:54734-55031 GCF_001263595.1 Phalaenopsis equestris | reverse complement strand
TAGAGATTCTATGAATAATATTAAATTTTTCTGCCAATCTTTGAATGTATTTATTCCTAAAATGGGATCCTTTGTCAGTGATAATCATTGTAGGCATTCCGTATCTAGTGAAAATATTTTTCATTAAAAATGTTGAAACACTTTTAGTGTCACAACGAGGTAAAACTTGTGCTTCAATCCACTTTGAAACTTAGTCTATTGCAACTAATATGTATAAGTTCTCAGATGAATGAATAAATGCTCCCATGAAATCCAATCTCCAAACATCAAAGATCTCAACTTCTAACATGAAATTCA
>NW_018251421.1:51551-54433 GCF_001263595.1 Phalaenopsis equestris | reverse complement strand
TCAGCATAGGTGGCAAAATATCACTTACAATATAATTAACAATATCGGCATATCATGGTATTTTGCACTCATTAATATTATAGAGTTGTTCATCAGGAAAACTGTCCATAATTTCATTGTCGGCGTCAGATAATTCATGATATTCTAATATAAAAAAATGATCAGCAATTTTATTGCATCAAAAGTATCCATCTAATTAACCTTGGTTTGGCATCCTTCTTTTGTACCAGATATTTAATAGCAGAGTAATCATTGTGAACAACACATTTAGTCCAAATTAAATAAGATCTAAATTTGTCAAAAGCTTACACATTAACTTGTAACTTTTTTTAGTAACAGTGTAGTTAATTTGAGCATCGTTAAGAGTTTTACTAGCGTAGTAGATAACTTTAAAAATCTTATCATACCTTTGTCCAAGAACAGCTTCAATAGCATAATCACTAGCATCACACATTAGTTCGAATGGTTTCTCCCAATTAGGTGAAACTATTATAGGGGCTCTGATTAGCTTTTCTTCTAATAACTGAAAGGCGTTTAAATCATTTAAACAGCTTTTAGTAAATTAAAATTTCTTGTCCTTTTCTAAAAGGTTGCATAGAGGTTTGGTAATTTTTGAAAAATCTTTAATAAAATGCCTGTAAAAACCAACATGTCCAAGAAAACTCCTAACCTCTCTTACATTAGTAGGAGGTGTTAGTTTAGATATAATTTAAATTTTTGCACAGTCTGCTTCCATACCATCCTCTGAAATTATAACACAATTCCTCCTACAATCATAAATTGACATTTCTCCCAATTTAGAACTAAATTAGTTCTTTCGCATAACTCCAAAACTTTTTCAAGATAATTTAAGCATGTTTTAAATGATATTACAAATATAAAGAAATCATCCATAAACACTTCTATTCCATCATCAATTAACTTACTAAATATAGACATCATACATCGCTGGAATGTTGCGGGTGCATTATCGGAAAGGCATTCTTCGAAAAGCAGAAGTTCCAAAAGGACTAATAAATGTTGTCTTTTCTTGATGCTTAAGATTAATAGGAATTTGATGGTATCCGGTATATCCATCTAAAAAACTAAAATATTTGTGCCTAGCAAGTCTATCCACTATTCTGTCTAAAAATGGTAAAGGTAAGTGATCTTTACTAGTAGCAATGTTTAATTTTCTATAATCAAGGCAAATACGCCACCCAGTAACTTGTCTGATATGTATTAATTCATTATTCTCTTGTTCTTCAGCAGTCACCCTTGCTTTCTTAGGAACACAATGAATTGGATTTACCCAAGAACTGTCTAAAATAGGATATATAATTCCAGTGTCCAACCATTTTAGAATTTCCTTCTTGACTACTTCTTTCATCATTGGGTTTAATCTCTTTTGTGGATCAGCTCTTGGTTTATATTGTTCATCCGGTATAATTCCGTGCATACAAATCAAAGGACTGATTCCTTTAATATCAGTGAAGGTCCAACCAAAAGCTTTCTTATATCTTTTTAATGTATTTAAAAGTCTTTGCACATGCAAATCATTTAACTCTAAAGATATAATAACAGGTAATGTAGATGAGTTTCCCAAAAACACATACTTCAAGTGGTTAGGCAAATATTTTCATCTCAAGTTCAGGTGATTTTATAATTGACGGAATTAGAATCTTATCAGCATTTCCTGTAATATCCAACATCTCAAATCTTTCCTGAACATAATCTGATTCTTATTTTTCTATTTCGTCCAAAATAACTTCATCTTTTTCATCAAAAAATTTTTGATCTTTTCCTTCAAAATGTTTTTTAAAATACTCGTGCACTAGATGTTCACTAATTTCCATGTGAAAACATTCATTATCTCTTTCAACAGTAGGGTATTTCATAGATTTCACAATGTTAAAAGTCACTTCTTGATTGTTAACTCTCATAGTTAATTCTCCCTTTTGAACATCTATCATAGCTCTTGAAGTAGTTAAAAAAGGTCTCCCTAATATTATATGTACTTCTTTATCTTCCTCCATATCTAAAACAATAAAATCCAAAGGAAAGAAGAATTTATCAACTTTTACTAACACATCTTCTATAACTCCCTTAAGATAATTAACTGAACCATCCACTAACTGAAGAGTTACAGAAGTAAGTAAGACTTCTCCTAATCCTAATCATTTGAAAATTGATAGAGGCATAAGATTAATGCTGGCTCCCAAATCACATAAAGCTCTTCCATAAAATCTTTCACCAATAGCACACGGTATAGTGAAACTACCTGGATCTTTTAACTTTTTCAGAAAGCTTTTTCTGAATAATTGTACTACACTCATCGCTAAGTGCAACAGTCTCATATCAGTGAACTTCCTTTTTCTGTTCAAAATATCTTTCATAAACTTCACATAATTGGGCATTTGCTCTAAAGCTTCTACGAAAGAAATATTTACCGTTAATTTCTTAAGAATTTCTATAAACTTAGAAAATTTTTTATCCATTTTCTTTACTAACACATCTTCTATAACTCCCTTAAGATAATTAACTGAACCATCCACTAACTGAAGAGTTACAGAAGTAAGTAAGACTTCTCCTAATCCTAATCATTTGAAAATTGATAGAGGCATAAGATTAATGCTGGCTCCCAAATCACATAAAGCTCTTCCATAAAATCTTTCACCAATAGCACACGGTATAGTGAAACTACCTGGATCTTTTAACTTTTTCAGAAAGCTTTTTCTGAATAATTGTACTACACTCATCGCTAAGTGCAACAGTCTCATATCAGTGAACTTCCTTTTTCTGTTCAAAATATCTTTCATAAACTTCACATAATTGGGCATTTGCTCTAAAGCTTCTACGAAAGAAATATTTACCGTTAATTTCTTAAGAATTTCTATAAACTT
>NW_018251421.1:30283-51410 GCF_001263595.1 Phalaenopsis equestris | reverse complement strand
TGTTTCTTTCTGCACTCTTGTTTCCAATTCTTTTCCACTTCGTAATTGTATCGCTTTTATCTGTTCTTTTCCTTGATCGTTAGGATTTGGTTCCACAGTACTAGGAAAAGTTCTCGATGTTCGGTTACTAAGCGCAGTAGCAAGATGCCCCAATTGGTTTTCAATATTCTTGATAGCAGTTCTTTGATTTTGTACCTGTTTTCCTTGAATTTGTAATTGATTTCCTTAATTATACAATTGTTGACCCATGTTCAGTATCAGATCTTCCATGGACAACTTTTTTTCCTTAAATTGAGTGTTACTGTTAATTCCTAGAAGATAAGAAGGTCTATAATTAACATTTCCTTGGTTGGATGAATTTTCTAATGGGTTTACTGGGTTGTTTGCCCATTGTTGATTTGTACAAGAATTGGTATTCGAATTAAAATTTGGATGATTCTTCAAACCTGGGTTATAATAGTTTGAATAAGTGTTGTTAGGTCTATTAATAGCGTTTAAAGTCTTATATGAAGGTTGAACATCCATAAGATGAATTCTCTTCCATCATAGTAGGTGTTGGAGAATAACTCATTCCATAATGATCTAATTTCTTTGATATTGCAACAATCTACGAAGCTAACATAGATGTTGCATCAGAATCGTGGATACTAGCTACTCTTTTAGGATTTACCCTTTTAGAGGGCCATTGAAAATATTTAGTAGTCATCTCTTCTATTAACGAATAAGACTCATCAAAAGGTTTTGACATTAAAGAACAACCAACCGCAACATCTATAATTGATCTAAGAGATCTCACTAATCTATTGTAAGAAGTCTAAATTATCAACAAATCTAGTAATGAATGACGTGGGCACTTCCTAAGAAGATCTTTAAATCTCTCACAAGCTTCATATATCAACTCTCCATCAATCTTACAAAATGATGTTATGTCATTTCTAAGTTTAGCACTTTTGGATGGGGGGAAATATTTGGATAGAAATTTCTCTGAAAGTTCTCCCCAAGTTCTAATAGATCCAAGTGCTAACGATTTTAACCAAATCTTAGCTTTATCCCAAAATGAAAAAGGAAAAAGTTTAAGTCTAACAACATCATTTGAAACTCTGTCATATTTAAAGGTAGAACAAAGTTCTAAAAAACTAGCGAGGTGTAAATTAGGATGTTCATTTCGTGTACCTCTGAATTTATTATTTTGTACCATTTGGATAATAGCAGGTTTGAGCTCAAATGAATTAGCAACTACATTAGGATTTTTGATAGATAAGTGAATTTCATCTGCTGTAGGATTTGCATAATCTCGTAGAGGTCTAGGTTGATGTTCATTTTCTATTTCTTGATTATTCACATTATTTTTCATTGTGTCAGGATTTCTATGTTCTTTTCTTAGTTTTCTAATTCTCCTAACAGTGCGTTCTAATTTTAAATCGTAGCGTTTAAGATTTTCAGGTCCAAGTTTATGCACACAATTAAAATCCGTACGCAGAAAAAATAGTTAACTAAATATGAAAATAAGTTGTAATTCAAGTAAAAGTTTTCTAATAGTCCTAATTTATCTGTTATCCTAATTTATCTGTTACTCTTATCTGTTCCTCTAATTATGATTTTTTAAAAAAAAATCTAATTTTTACTCTCCGGCAGCGACGCCAAAAACTTGACAGCGACTTTTTATATACTTAAAAATACAAGAATCTGATACTGCAGCTAGAAGATTTAAATCGCTAAAACTTGACAACGGTTATAGATTTGATAAAGATGTGTATAAAATATTAAATAATTATAAAGTCACACTTATCAACGCAAGTATACATATCGCTCAAGTAATACAGGGCTCTAATGGAGTCCTGGATATCGATCCCATTGGGAGTAATATTAGAGGCAACGAACAATACTTTAATCACAACAACAAAGTTCAATTTGCCTATCTGTCATTGATAGATAATTGAAATAATTTTGTAATTTTAATAACTATCAAATAACTAATGATACTAATGAAGGTTTAAATGTGATATTCAATATATCAGAAAGCATCATTCTCTTTATCAAGAAATTTAAGTGAATGGATAACTTGAATTAGTTCAAATTGTATTGTGTTAAATAGGAGCATACATATTCTTTACCCTTTGGACCAGGCATAAAGAACATTGAATAATCCTATGCCTAGTTACTGAATCTGCTGCTAAGCTGGGAGGTACCGGCTCTCTCTTCACAGCTCTCACATTCCCCTCGCATGAAGGCTAACATCAACACTTCAGCACCCAAACGATAGGACCGAATTGAGGATTTTAGTCTGTCACTCTAAAATCTCTAATTCTACGCCCGATAATTTTTTATTTCCCTATTTATTTGCACCCAACTTTCAAGGACATTGACCTCCCTAAATCTTGGATGTAATCTTCACTTTAGTTGTAAAACTCAACATATTTTAACAAATCAATTGGCCAGATTGAAAGTAAATTAAGATTAAAGTGAAAAGATCATCACAACTTCTTTAACATTCTCATGGCACAACCAATTCAAATCACCATTTCACAGAATCTCAAGATAAGGAGAAAGATAGAGAAAACTACTTAGAACTCATGGAGAAGATATGATAAAACTTGGAATTTATACATAAAAGCAAAGTCATACAAACTTCAATAGTAAATACAACTTATCTTTAATTCTTCCCCAAGCAAACTCTTCGAAGCTCCTCTAAATCTTTTCCTTTCTTTACAACACACAAAATTCTCCTTTAAAGCGGCAAGGAGGAAGAAATCTCTCAGTTTCCTTTTACTCTTACAATCTATTAAAGAATTCCTAACAATACTAACCACTCTCTACACTCTAATGGGCACCAAAAACAATAAAGACTCCAGCGGACCCCCAGCGGACACCCAGTGGACCCGCTTTTTAGCCTCCAAATGTTTCTTTTAAAGTTGTAGAGGAGTTTTCAAGAGTTGCCCAAGCGTCCCTTAAAAAATTATCCACATTCAATGCATATGTTAAGAGAACCGATGTGCTCATCATCGGCGGCCTCGATGGCACTGTCGGTGGCCTTCTAAAATATTTAATTATGGACTCTCAGCAAAGACACACCGTCGAGCTTGCCGTCGGCGCCCAAGATCAAATCTTCATATTTTGGTCCTTTTTGCTCAAAATTTGCTCCTTTTTGCACATTTTTTCTCCAATGACCATAATTCAACATACCTGCAACAAAACATCAAAAACACCTTTCTTTAAAGTGCAATATCATTAAAATCAGTGGAAAATAGGTATAAAAATCTCAACATATTTTCCTTTGGTCAGTATTCCGTTATATGCTCTTCAAATACTAATTACTAAGAAATGTACTCAGATCTAGCTGGAGAGATTATTTAATGAATTTATGTGGTCGGGCACCAATTCTAAGAAGAATGGGGGGGCTTGGCTTTAAAAGTTTCAAACAAATCTCTGATATTAGTAAGTGCATACTGTGGTTTAAATTTCACTTTAAAACTTCTTTATGGGCTCGTTTTCTCCATAAAAAAATTTTTGGTTCTTCAAAATCGGCTATATTACACTGGAAAGTGGGAGATTCTAGAATTTAGAAAGCTATCTTGAAAGCTAGAGAGGTTGTAAATGAGTTTATATTTTGGGATATGGGAGAAGGTAATATTTCATTTTAGCATAATGATTGGGGCTTGGGAGATCAAGATTTAGCTGTTATCACTCCACAAAATAATAAGATGATTATTTCGGATGTGTGGCTGGATGGGAAATAGGATGTTAAAAAAGTAATGTCTCTTGTTGGGGATAAAACAACACTTGTCACTAAGATCCCGATAAGGAAGGATGTTAATGATACCCCTATATGGAAAACTTCTTATAATATTTCACCTTCAAAATTGCTTTATACAAATATTTATTTTTATGATAAGTGGCGGTGGGGGAATTTAATTTGGAATAATTTTCTTACCCCCTCTATCTCTTTTTTTCTTTGGAGACTTTTTCTAAATATGATCCCTTTTGATGATATTCTTAAACATAAAGGGCTGAAATTTATGTCAAGATTTCATTTATGTAAAAATGAAGAGGAATCGGCGGTGCATCTTTTTTTCTATTGTTCTTACGCTAAAGATATTTGGTATGCGTTGGGGAAATATTTTCATATTGATTAATTTGATTGTGTAGATATAAGAAGCTACCTTATGGAGTGGAGGAAGGCTGAAATTATGGACCCTAAATTGGCCAGTTTACCTTTGTTGGTAATGTGTTTTATTTGGGTGGCGAGAAATGATCAAAAGTATCAAAATTTGGGTTTGGCTCCTATCAATATGCTGTCTTACATTTTGGCTTATATTTTTCGGGCTTCTCGTATTTTGGGCTTGAATGTAAAATCAAATAAACCTATGGTGGGTAGGATGGCCATTCTCATTAAATGGCAACCCCCTCCTATGGGTTGGATCAAAGTGAATATTAATGGAAGTTGGGCTTCCAAGGCTGTTGGAGCTGGTGGAGCTTTTAGAGATCATTTGGGCATTTGCCGGGCTTTCTTTGCTTCTCCAATTGTAGCCTCCTCCCCTTTCGAAGTTGAATGCTAGGCTTTTTTATTGGCTTTAAAGGTGGCAATTTCGTTTAACTTCTTAAATCTTTATATTAAGACTGATTCAATTAACCTTTTTAAAGAATTTGATATGCCTATAATACCCAAATGGAATGTTGTGGGAATTTGGAATAGAATATGAGCGATTATAGAAAAGTATAACTTTTCCATACGCTTGGCACGTATTTTTCAAGAAGGTAATTCCCCGGCGGATTGGTTGGTTGGGAAAGGTAAAATTGTAGAAAGGATATTGATAGGTGTCTTACCAGAGTCTCATCTAAAATGTTTATTGTTGGGAGATTCTATGGAATTGCCTTTTATGAGGCTTTCATTTTATACTTTACCATCTCTTTAAAGTTTGAAGGTTTCATTGGGTTATGGTAACTGCAGTGTTTTTAGTTATGTTTTTCTTGTATTTTGAGATTTTAGCTCGGTTTCTTTATACATCATAGCATATAACTTAAGGAGAAGGTTTTTTAATCCTTGTTTCTGATGTTTACTAGAAGGATAATCATGAGCAAATTATGGGAATTATCTGCTATGGTTGTTTCAGTGATTCTTATTAATTAAGTTGAATTTGATTATGGGGAAGATTTCTTAATGCCAAATACCATATGCGGTAGATGTTAAAAGGATTTGCTGATTTTCCTCTGAATAAGGAAAGGGTTCAGGGAAGCAAAAGTTGCGGTTTTTTAAGCATGGGGTTTGTATTTTTTCAAAAATCTGGAATCTAGAATGGATTTTGGCCTTATATGCATATTAAATAAAATGGGTATTATGAGCAGATTTTGAATGGTATCCTATGATGTGTGGGATGCTAAATTATCTGGTATGTCAAAATCAGGAGTTTGGTTTTTCTGGATATTTTTGCTTTAGATAGTTACAGTGAAATGAGGTCTAAGGAAGCAAGTGGCTGCAAGTAATGATGGGCATTATGGTTTCAAGTTGTTTGGTTGTCTCTTATCAATGTTTCTTCAGAATGTTTTAAATAAAGAGGAGTTATGTAGTGCTCTTTCAATTATTTTATTTTTTGGAGGCTATGTGATTTAATCACAGGTTCAAATATTTGCTTTTGTTCTAAAGTTACTTATGATGCCTCGAAGCTTCAAAGGATTTTCTATGGGGTTTTCGACTTCATACAACTACTACTGCAACTCGGCTTATCTAACTTCTATCAACTGTTACAAGTTGGATCTATTATTGTATCTTTATGTTTCTTTGTTATTAACTCTTTTGGTGGGGGTTTACTTGTACATGCTTGACTATATATCGAAAATAGTTTTGAGTTGGTATACTGTCTTATCTTATTTTAGGTTGAGTTGTATCTGGTTGAGAATTCCTCGTATCGAGTGCATATTGTATTTCTTTTATTTTTTAGTTGGGAATCCTTTTCCAATTATTATGTATCAAATTTATTTATTTAACGCATAGGGAAGATGTATAATGTAATGCTCCTTCAATAGAAATATATATATATATATATATACAACAATTTCATAAATATAATGGGATGGAGTTCTGCCCTACGAAATGCCAACTTATATTCAACAAGAGGGCTTCTTCTAATTGCAAGAATTGGTCTTCTAATTGCAAGAATTGGGTCACCAACTACACTGGCTTCTCTATTGCTAGGGACCCTGTCAAATATTTAGGGGTCCAACTCACTTGGGGAAGATCTAAAATGACCCAATTTGATGAGGTATTTCGGAAAATACAGAAAACCTTATCTAGCTGGTCTCATTCTTTTCTGTCTAATGGGGGTAGAGTTACTCTCCTTAGAAGCATTTTAAATACATTCCCCTCTTATCTTCTTCAAACCAACTACCTTAAGAAAAGCATCCAAATCTAGTTGGAGAGAGTATTCAACAGATTCTTATGAGCGGGTCAAAGACAGCAGCTACACTGGGCTTCATGGCAGAAAGGTAGCTAAGCCAATAGTAGCAGGTGGGCTGGGACTCAAGGGTCTCCAAAAAGTCACACAGATTAATTTCTATAAGATGTGGATTCATTTCAGAACACAAACATCCCTGTGGGACAAGTTCTTGAATGGCAAGTATTGCAGGGGACAGCATCCTTCCCATATTACCAAGAAGTTGGGGAACTCCATAATCTAGACTAATATGCTTAAAATCTGAGATCTGGTTGAAGACATGTACATAGGGGATTTGGGAAATGGCAAAGTGAGCTTTTGGTTGGACCACTGGTGCCCTAAGGACTGGCTTGCCCCCCCTTTAGATTTTAATCCCCAACTCTCAGTCTGTGATCTTTGGGATGGGGACTCCTGGGATGTTTATAAGCTTCAATCCATTCTACAAGTGCCTCACCTATCTCAAGTCACTAAGACTGTGTTTCATTAAGGAAGAAAAGAAAGGATTATATGGCATAGCTAGCTAATTAAAGCTTGACAAAAGCTATCTATGCTAAACTAAGTGGTTGGTATAAGGTCAACTGGCGTGAAGCCATTTGGAACAAATATCTATCCCCTTCCATATCCTTCTTTTGTTGGAGAGTCTTCAACAAACTTTTGCCAACTGATGATATACTTAAACTTAAGGGATTAACATGGACCTCTAGATGCCATCTCTATCTAAATTCTGAAGTGAATAATAACCACCTATTTTTCAATTGTGAGTTTGCTCAAGAGGTATGGAAAGCACTCCTTACTAAGATTAAAGGTGAGAACTTGGATAAGGACTGGTCTAGCTTTAAAGATGACTGGCATAGTTGGAAAAGTACACAAAAGGAGTCTATTCCTTTTATTGTGGCCTGGTTCTTGTGGATGGGTAGGAACAACAACAAACATGAAGACATGATGATTCAACACAACAAGGTAACTAGGAACTGCCATTCATATCTAAACAAGATGATCCAGCTCAAGAACGTCCCTAACATCAGCCTGCCTTAGACCAGTGTTCTCAATAGTCACAACAAAATTGAGACTGCCACTTGGCAACCTTTTGATTTCCAAACCATTAAAACTAACACTGATGGAAGCTTCTCTAAATGGGGAGCAATGGGGTGCAGGGGTGGGCGGTTTTCAGAAATTCCTTCAGCAATTGTCTGTTATTCTTTCATGCTCCTACAGTGGCCAATGATGCTCTTGAAGCTGAGCTCATTGATTTCTACTGGGCTTTCACTCTCCCCTTTGCACAGAAAGCTACATGGCAGAACTTGTGGATTGAGGTTGACTCTTTACAGCTGATCACCTTACTTACCACAGAGCAGATATCCTCTTGGCATCACATGCAAAGGCACCATATGCAATGGAAACAGAAAATTGACAAACTTCACAAAAAGTTCACAGATCAAATGTCTTTCATTTATAGAGAAGGAAACCAACCAGCAAATTGGCTTGCCAGATAAGGTATTTATGCTAACTCCATTTTATTTGATACAAGGCCTCCCACCCCTCTTGCCCTCCTACGTCATGGTGATAAGCTGGAGACTCCTCACCTCAGATTTAAGCCTAGACAATGAGCTTTAGTTTCCTGGGGCTTATCCCATTTTCTTTTTATTTAGTTGTATTACACTCTTGTAGGCTTTTTTGAGGATTGGTCTTCCTCCTTTTGTAAGGGGACATCTCCTTTGGAACTTTTGTACTACTTTTAATGTTCAACATGTAGGTAGCCGAATAATGCTCCTTTCTAATATATATATATATCTATATCCAAAGCTTTTTCTAGGGGGCTGATCTCCCCAAATATTTCTCCTCCTTTTCTATTACTTTGGTTCCCAAAGAAAAAACTCCTCACAAATGGGAAAATTTCAGACCCATTAGCCTCACCTCTGTTATTTCAAAGATAATAAGCAATGTCTTGGTCCATAGATTAAAACCCCATTTGAATCAACTTATCTGCAGAAATCAGGAAGCCTTCATCAAAGATAGAAGTATTGTTGATAATGTTCTTTTAACTTAAGAGTTGGTATTAGATTTGGACAGAATCACTAGAGGAGGTAACTTAATTCTCAAATTGGATATCAAAAAAAGCTTATGACACAATCAATTAGAAGTTTATTGAAAAATTTCTCATTGCCAAAGGTTTCTCCCCTTCCTTTATCTCTCTAATCAATAGATGGTTGGCTAATAATTTAGTGCATCAAGGGGTGAGGTATTAAACAAAGTGATCCACTCTCTCCTACAATCTTTATTTTGGTTTTTGAATACTTATCCAGAGTTTTGAATGAGATGGCTGCCAGGAAACCCCACTCCCTTTATAGTCATAGATCATTCATCTTAATTAATCAATTGGCTTTTGCTGATGATATCATTATATTTTCAAAAGCTTCTAAATCTGTTGTTTGATTATTCATGCAAAGCTTGGAAAATTTTCAGGAAGTATCTGGAATGAAGTTGAATGATCAGAAGTGCATTACTATTTTCAGCAAACAATGCAAGAGTGAGTTTAAGATTTGGGTTTCTGACTTCACTGACTTTACAGATAGCCATCTTCCGGTGAAGTTTCTAGGGGTATTTCTTATCAAATGAAGAAATAAAAATTATTAGTTTGATCATATTCTAGAGAAGATTCAAAGCAAACTACAAGCATGGGAGAATTCTTATTTATCTAATGGGGGTAGGATAACCCTTCTGAAAAGTGATCTATCTGCTATTCCATCTTATCTTCTGCAAATGAATATTTTAAAAAAGACTACTCAAACATTATTGGAAGGTATGTTCAATAGATTCCTATGGGCTGGTCAAAGGAAGCAAAAACACTGGACTAAATGGGCTAAGGTGTGTAAACTTTTTATGGAAGGAGGGTTAGGCTTCAAGTCCATCCCTCAAATAATGCACACCAACCTTTGTAAACTCTGGAGTAAATTCATATCTCAGTCCTCCCTTTGGGCTAAATTCTTCTGGGGTAAATACTGTAAGCACCAAGACCCTACCCATTTATCTGTGGGATTGGGGGACTCTCCTATTTGGAAAAAGATTTTACAGATTAGGGAGGAAGTTGAACAAATGTTTGTCTGGGAGATAGGTGATGGTCATGTAAACATCTGATGGGATAATTGGTCTTTAGAAGGCAGCCTACTTCATGATCAAAATGCTCCAGCCTTTCCCAAGTATGTGAAGGAACTTTGGGAACATGATAACTGGAACCTTACTCCTATCCTTCCTTTTTGTAACCCCCCTCAAATCTTACATATTCTGAAACTCCATGTTAAACATGGGAAAAAGGATAGAATTGCCATCAAAAAGAACATACCCCCAACTCATCCTCCCCAACAGGTGGTAGATTGGGGTCATATAATTTGGAACAAATTTATTACTCCTTCCATGTCCTTTTTAATAAAAAGACTCTTCTCAAAATTGATCCCCACTGATGATATCTTGTAATTGAAGGGTCTAAGAGGACCCTCTAGCTGTGTTTTCTGCCTGAATGAGGAGGAAACACTTGCTCACCTTTTCTTTGCCTACCCCTGGGTATAGAATATTTGCTGAGCTGAATGTTCGAACCATGAATCTATCGTGGGATGCACTCTATAATTGCTGGTCTGATTGGAGGGGAATCAAACTTCAAGATATCCCCAACATTGTGGCTTGATTTGTTTGGATGGCTAGATACCACTTGAAATATGAAGCTTCTCCTTTAAAGCCAATGAAGGTGGGTCTAAATTGTATGGCCTATGTACAAAAACTGATTAAATTTAAAAACTTTGGAGCTGTGTTGGAGCTAAGCCCCTCTTCTAATCCTTCCATTACCAAAGCTTTGAAAATTTGCTGGTCTCTTCCCAAGTATGGATGGATAAAAGTTAACACTGATGGTAGCTATAAATCTCATTATGCTGGAATTGGTGGTGTCTTCAGGAACCATAAGGGGAGGTGCATCTTGTATTTTCAATCTCCTGTTATAGCTATGGATCCCCTTAAAGCTGAATGTCAAGCTATTTTTTGGGCCCTCAGTTTAGTCAGAACTTGCCACTTCAACCAGTTGTGGGTTGAATTTGACACCTTGCTTCTTATTAACATTATCAAGGGCTCCTGTGACACTCCCTGGAACTTAATCTGCTGGATTTCTGAGATTCATCAATTGTTGAAGAATTACTCTATAAAGTTTTCTCATATCCACAGAGAAGGTAACAAACCTTCCAATTGACTTGCTAGAAGGGGTCTTTACACTGAAGAACCTTTGGTGAGCAGAAGGATTCCTCCCTCATTGGATTTCCTACTATCCAGTGATCTTTTGTCTCTTCCCTATATTAGATAGCTCCTCTTTGATGTTTTGAGAGGTTGCCTCCTTGTAAAGGCCCTTTTTTTCCACATTGTAACTATATCCTTTATTTTTAATGAATTGGAGCTTTGCACCTTATACAAATACCTCACTCTTCTAATTTATATATATATCTATATTAAATCAAACCGAGTGTCGATATATCCGTTCCTGCGACCGAAAATTTTAAATTTGGCGACAGACAGCTTTTGGCAAGTTTCTCTCTCCATTTAAATCAAGGAATATTATCTTCATACATTGGTAATATTTTCATGTCCCCCATGAACCAGATTACTCTTCTTCCGTTGGCATGCTTTACCCATTTCTTTCTTGGGAAATTAAGTCAACTCATTTAGACTTCAGTACCGTCTGTTCGATCTCCTTTGAACAGAGAGGTTCAAAAGTTCATTAGGGCTTTTTGTCTTTGTGTGGGGTCGGGCCCCTAACAGGTGTAATGGTGGACTAGTTATGCCAAGGCATTGTGCATTGTAAAGTCGGTCCCGCATTGGGCCCTAAAATTTACTTTCCTCTTCGTGTCCTTTCGAGTTTAGTTTTCTACTCTGCAAATTAAATCAAATTGTGTCATGTTGCGCTTGCTCTTTAAACTTCCTTTTTTAGTTAATTAAATCATTCTGCTTTCAAAGTATTTTTACTAAATTTTTAAAAGAAATCTTCACCAACTACAATTAAATAAAGACTTGCCCAGTTTACAGATCAACATTTGTTAACTTTCAGTGTTGACACTAGAATTACAAGGTTTTGGCCAAATAACTTATCTCATAGCTTTCTTTTTGAAGCTATTTCAATGGTGTTCCCGACGCTCACTTTCTCCTGCAACCTGCCAACTGGCTGCGATGCTCACAATGTCGCTCCCACCATTAAGTTTGGAACTGGAATTAATGAGATCAAAGTCATTCTTGGAAAGACCCCGTTCATCAAAATGAAGGTTGATGCTCCAGAAGTACAGGAGCTATCGGCGAAATTCAACTTGAACTGTCCCCAAGATTTCCCTTCCTGCAAGAAGGTGAAAGTCACCCTACCTAGGCACCTATTAAGTATGTGATGACCTCACTTTTGGTTGAGGTTTAGTTTTTCCTCTTTAGTAGCCTAAGGTCTAGCCATAGGACTTTCCTATTGATTATTCTTAGAGAACTAGACATGGAACCCTCACCATTAAAAATTCTACACTTTTCTCTACTCAACCTGAAGTTCCACATATTGGTCCTAACCTCTAGCACTTAGTAGGTTGGTTCACTATGGGGGAACTCAAGATGAGCTACCCTTAGGATTGCTTAACCTTAGGGTTGACCCTGGGTGTTGGTCTAGGGCTAAGACACTCTATTGCAATCACTTGCACTCACAATCACTCACTACCCTAAAACCAGAATTTATAGGCTCTCGTCCCTTGATACTTTTAGGAGACTAATGTAGGTGGTCCCCTAAACCCATTAGCCCTAGGCTAGGGTTTAGCTAAGACCACTACATAGAGGACCCAAAATGGGATTTCCATTGGTCCATGGCTTATTAATAGTGGTTGGTACTCCAACTCTACCAAGACACCCAACCTAACCTTTTTCCCCGAAATTCCACCAAATTACCTAGATATCTTTGGAATCCCAAATTTTACCAAAATGGGGCCCTAAATTTGGCAAAAGGCAAAAGTTTCCAAATCTACCCAAAATACCCAACTTGATTCAAAAATCATTTCAAACACATTGAAAACACCCAAACTACCCAAAATCACCAAAATTGACCAAATTACCAAAATACCCCTCCTTACCCCAAAATTCCAAAAATTCCCGAAACCTCCCAAATATTCTCAATTTCTTTTTTCTCAACTATCACATGACCCAGTTTGGCCAATTTGACCATCTTTGATCAAAACCCCCAAATTGTCATTTAAAGGCCCATAATTTCCCCAAATAACTCCAAATGTGTATCCAATTGGTCTCAATTTATCCCAATTTCAATTCTAAACTCAACTTCACTCTTGATATCACCAATCTAGACTAAATTAAAGCTCAATTGGTCCATGATTTGAACCCAATTTTAAGCTAAACCAAAACCAAAATTTTACACTACGACTTGGTTCCACAAAATTAAACCCATAGCTCACTCAATTGGCCATAATTTGTGTTGAAAAATCTTCATAAAAACCCCATAAATCAAAATTGACCTTCATAATTAGCATTGGTGAAGCCCCAATTCCACTTAATTTTAACCCAAGTTCAAAATCCCCAAATTTTTCCCAAACTGGCCATACCTCCAAATTCCGCCAAATTGATTGCCCTAACCACAAAATTGGCACCTAATTTATGTTGAAAACTCTTCATAAAATTTCTACAGACCATTTTTAATAATCAATTTGGACTTATCCAAAGGCTAGCTCAACCTAGACCCATGTCTAGCCCAACTTACCCAAATTGACCAAATTTCCAAAAATCGCTCAAATTGACCTACCAATTGAACTCAAAATTACTTCAAACTCAACCGAAAATCTTCATAACAATCATATACATAATGTTGATCAATCAATTGGGTCAATTGACATGGCTAGACTAGCTCAAACCCAAGCTTTGATCACTTGAACCCACATTGAACCCATGCATTAAATATGACGAAACCACCTTAAAGCAATCAAATTAACTCCACCTCAGCCACTCGTTAGACCTTAAGACTGAGCTAAAATCCATACAACCACCTAAACTAAGCTATGGACCAAAGATCCCCTAAATTAAGGGATTGCATGCCATATTTGTACATGGTTAAGATACCCGTACCAAAACTAAACCCCATTGCATTTAATTCCTTTGACAGAGTACTTTGGATGCCCTGAGAACCTAGCCACCTCCCCGTGCTATGGCTTGCTGGCCTAGTCTCTAGAGTAGCACAAAACTGAGAGCCACCCCCATGGAACTTCATCCAAATCAAATCTAGAGGACAGCTCAACGAAATCAAATTGTAGAGCTCCTTTGCGCTCCACCTGAGCACCACAATGCACCCAAAAATTTGGCCTGAGAGCCACCCCATGGCTATTTTTATAAAAACACACCTCCATAGCCATGGGAGAGAGGTGCTAAAATTTTCTCAGAGAGAGCTTCCCAAATCACTGACAGAGCTTCTTTGAGACCTCCACAGCCCATTCCAATCACTCTATTGCCTTGATTCCCTCTGTATAACCCTAATTTTGAGCTTGAAAATTAAGGCAGAAATAGGACACCCTTGAAAATTCCACCAAACTTCAATTGCTTGTGCCCACACCTTCACAACAGTAAGAGAAGATAAAGGCCCATCAAATTACCCTCTGAAATAGCCTCAACAATACATCTCAACCAACACCCAAAATTGGTCTTCATTAAAATCATACCTAGCCTTTACACAAAAACTAGAGGCTCAATCTCTAGCCTCTTTAGATCCCAACAAATGTGCTAATACTCTGTGATTGAAGCTTCTTTTCTTAAAGCCAAGGTATAAAACTTCTCTTATTCCCAAACCTATTTGAACTCTCCATTTGTTTTGAGTAGATTCCATAAGATGATTTCATGGCATCATAACTGTATGGATATGTTCTTCTAGTCTAGACAAGCATTTTAAAAAAAATTCATCTAATTTAGATAAGAAATGAGGTAGATATCAAACTTGAAAGATGGACGGTTCTCGGGCTAGGCTATCGGGGACGATGACAGAGCGTCATTCGGTCGAGCGTGTATCGAATGGACGGTCGAGATCAAGTCGGGCAGCGCTTCGGAACATAAACCACTGGTCGAGTCAGCGCTGAGGTGGACGGTGACGTCAAATGGGAGCCGACCAGGAACCCGCCGCATGGAGCTTCAGAGCCGTCATAGGTTGAGGTGGCGCCGTGCGTTTAATAGATAAATAGGGATTTATTTAATTCAAAAAATGATCCCTAAATTGAAAAATTCATATATTGGTGTAGAAAAATCACAAAAATAAAATAAAAATACACTCTTGCTCAGTGAATAGAGGAGAACAATGTGAAAATAATTTTAAATCCATTTGATGCATATTTTATTTTTAATTAATTAAACACTAATTTGGATGTTTTGATTCTCCATGCATGTAGTAATCACACCATGGCTTGAAATTTTAGCATGTTGTTATCCCTGTCTTAAGAAACCTTCCCTGATTTTTCCAAAGTCAGAGAAGGTTCCTGGACAGAGAATCATATTTTTTAAGTTTATATGCATTATTTTCTTAAATTAATGATGAAAATTAACTTGTTACTTAGAAAAGTTCAAGAAAATTTTGGAAGGTTTATGATGACTAGAGAGCCCTCGGGAAAATTCCTCATGAGCCAAGTCATTCAAAATGCACCTAATCTTCGTAAACCCTAAATCACTAAATAATTAATTTTGAAAAAAACAAACAACAGAGCACTCACCATAAAAATTCCAAAGTATTTCAAGTTCATTTGATAACTTAAATTAATTTTTTAAGTTATTTAATATTTTTGGCACTAAAATGATTTTTAATAATTAAAATATAACTTGAAAAATTAAAAAAACTTATTTTTTTGAGTTCTTTGTGATCAGGGGTATTTTCTAAAAATAAAATGATTTTTAAAATAAAATTTTGATTTTTAGCCAATTTTAAATATTTAAATAATTAAAAATCTCTAGAAATCACAACAATAGTAAAATTAATGGAAATGTTCTAAATTGCTTCCTAAACACTTAGGAATAATAACAATATTTTTTTTTGATTTTCTAAATAAAGATATTGAATTTCAAAGCAAAAAATAATTTTTAAAGGCTAAAAATGAGTTTTCACTAAAAGTAATTCCAATAGATCAAATAAAATTTAGAAAAGTATAAAATCTTCTCCTCTGAGTTATATGACCTTAGGAGGACTTTTCAATAAGTACCCTAGAACTTAAAATAATTCTTAAAATACAAATAAAACTAAAAAAATTTGGAAATTTGGTCCAAAGGCTTCCCTTGGTCCAAAGGCTTCCCTAGTCTAAGTCTACCTCCAGTAAGAATTTCAAGGGATTAGAGTTTATTATTTTAGATAGTTAAGTAAATCAATTTTGAAAATATTACTTTCTAAACTTAAATTAAATTAAATTTTGAAAAATCACATTTTCTCCTCTGATGTTTTTGTTGACCCATGAATAATTTTTCTTCTCTGAGTTATTTGACCTCACGAAGATTTTTCAAAAATACTAAACTTAATTTTCCCCATTCAAAATATTTTATATTTAATAAATACCCCATAACTTAAAATAATTCTTAAAATTCAAATAAAATTCAAAATATCATGAACTTTGGTCCAAAGGCTTCTTTGGTCTAGGTCTACCTCTAATAATAATTTCAAGGGATTAAGATTTACCTTGGTCAAGTTAGAAATTTTCTTTGAAAAATCCTATTTTTGCATGAAAAAAAATTTATAAATTAAAGTAAATTTTCAAAAATCACATTTTCTCCTCTCATGTCTTAATTGACCCATGAATGAGGTAGGATAAATATTTCAAAGTCATTTAGATTAAATTTGATGAGTTATGAAGTGTTAGAGCCTTAAGGGCAAATGTGTAATTTTGGAAATTTAGCCTTAATTAACATTTAGGCTTAATTCAAGGTGGGAAATGGGCAACCTCTGATCTTAATTTAGATGTTTGAAACACAAGGGCTTAGTAATAATCTATGTTAAATCAAGATTGATTAAATAATTGGTAGAAACCAACCTCACATTCTTAATTAAAAGGATAAGTTAATAAATTTCTAAATTATTAAAATTTGGACGTTTATTAAAATAAAATGAACTTAGGACTTCGAGGTATGACTTTTGAAGTCAGTAATTAATCAATTTAATACCCCTATTTGATTTTCAAATGAAATTCAAATAATAAATCATGACCACCTAAAGCTTAACCGTTTCAAAACTAATGAAGACACTCACCTAGATCTTAAGGGCTTAGTAATAATCTAAGTTAAATCAAGACTGATTAAATGAGGATTACTAAAAAAAACACAAATAAAATTAAAAAATCTTTCAAACACTACAAGCCCAATTAGGACCAAAATTTGGCTGAGTGTTCCAATAACACTAACTTGCCTCTTTAAGGGCCTTCACCCACATAATCTTCAAAATTAAATTGCAGATGATAATTACCTTACTCTTAGGGATAACTGAGACATCAATGTTCATTGAACATTAGGGTGTTCATAGAATGAACTATTAAGCAACATAATAAGTTTAAATGAGCTCGAGGCTTTTCACCAGCTGATAAGAGAGAAACATGGACGTGCTTCCCCCTCTTAACCTATTGGATACCTCCGAGATCTACTAAACTTAATATATTTTGCTTGGCAACATCATCCTTAATTAAACTCCTAAGGACCCACCATGATATGACCTAGGGTTAGATAGGTCTTCAAAATTTTACTCCCCTGTTTCATATAAACTGCTTTAACATGCCTTTTGAGTTTTAGGTGGTGGAACGAGTAGACTCGCCAGATACGCTTTTACAGTTTTCAGCGTTGTCTTTCTTTTACTTTCATACTATACTTTTATACCTGCAAACTTGCATGCTAAAAAATGATGTAACCCTGCATGAAAACTAAAACTATCAGGATAGCCACAGAACCCAAACTAAAATTAAAACTCTGGGCAGTCTTTGGGCCAGATTTATGCTAAGGAAGTATTGCAGATTTATACATCCTGCCCTTGAATCCCAAAAAGTAGGGGACTTTAGATTGTGGTCCAAAATGTTGAATATCAAAATTAAGGATGAATTACTTTTTCTGTGTTAGCTAGGAGAAGGACAAGTTAACTTATGGTTGGATCACTAGGTCAGCAATGGGGAGAAGCTTGAGTGCCATATCTCCCACCCTAACTTTAACAACCAGTTCAAAGACCTTTGGTCTGAAGTTCAGTGGAACTGTATGATGCTCAATAATGTCTTATCCAATGAAAAAGTTAGATGTCTTAAGGATACTCCTTTCTCATCTAACCAGAAAGATAAAATTGTTACTAAACATGCCATTTCCCAAAGATTATCTACCTACATTTATCATTAATTTTTTCATTGGAATCAGGTGGCCTGGGGTAAAGCCATTTAGGGTGAGCTCCTAACTCCTTCCATGTCATTCTTCAATTGGAGACTTTGGCATTCCTTACTCCCTACTGATGATATCTTAAAGATGAAAGGGCTGAGAGGGCCTTCAATCTACCATCTATGCAATGTTGCAGAAGAATCATTGGAGCATTTATTTTTCACCTGTAATTTCTCCAAAAGAATCTGGTCAGGGCTTCTGTATCATCTGAAAATTGACACCTGTAACTTAAGTTGGCTCAAGTTTATCACTTGCTGGGAGGATTAGCAGAATAGTAACCTCTTAGTGATCCCTTGTTTGGTTGCTTGGTTTATATGGATGTGCAGAAAACAAGTTAAGTTTGAGGAACACTTTCGTGGGTCAAATTCAGTGATCTTAAACTGCACTTCTTACATTCAAAAATTGATCAAGTATCACCATTTCCTAAAAGAAATAAAAAATTTGACACCCAGCAAGACCAATTTTCATCCACATAAGTCCATATTAGTTTTTTAGAGCCCCCTATTAATGGCTGGTGGAAGTTTAACACTGATGGCAGCTTTTCAAAAGATAATGCTGGTGTTGGGGGAGTCTTTAAGAACACTCCTGCAAAATGTATCTTGTACTTCACTGCTCCTATATAGCCCTTGATGCTTTGGAGGAAGAATTTAGAGCTATTTTCTGGGCCATCAGAATTGCACATCTATGCTATATGGGCCCCCTGATTGAAGAAACTGATTCAACTGTTTGCATTAACATTTTTCTTAATGATGAAGCTCCTCCTAGGAACCCAATCAAGTGGAATAGCCAGTTGAAAGTTCTCTTACACTATTGTAGGGTGGAATTTAAAAATATTCCCAGGGAGGGCAACTGCCCTGCCCTTTGGCTTGCTTCCCAGGGAAGGAACACTGAGCATATTTTATATACATACACCCTATTTTCCATACTTGTAATTACTTCTCTGTTGCTAATCAATCTATTACTGGGTACTTCTCTGCAAGTAATCCTTAGCCATACTTGTAACTACTTATTTATTGCTAATGAATTTGCTGCTGGGTACTTCTCTGTAAGTACTCCTTAGTAGCGTTTAGTATATATATATATATATATATATATTTGTATAAGGAGCCAAGCTCCAATTCATTAAAAATAAAAGAAACCAGTTACAATGACGAAAAAGAGGTACTTTAAAAGGAGGCAACCTCTCAAAACATCAAAGAGGAGCTATCTAATATAGGGAAGAGATAAAAGATCACTTGATAGTAGGAAATCCAGTGAGCGAGGAATCCTTCTGCTCACCAAAGGTTCCTCACTGTAAAGACCCCTTATAGACAGCCAATTGGAAGGTTTGTTACCTTCTCTGTGGATATGAGAAAACTTTATAGAGTAATTCTTCAGCAATTGATGAATCTCAGAAATCCAGCAGATTAAGTTCCAGGGAGTGTCACAAGAGCCCTTGATAATATTAATAAGCAGTAAGGCATTAGATTCAACCCATAGCTCGTTGAAGTGGCAAGTTCTGGCTAAATTTAGGGCCCAAAAAACAGCTTGACATTCAACTTCAAGAGGATCCAAAGCTATAACAGGAGATTTAAAATAAAAGATGCACCTCCCCTCCTGATTCCTGAAGACACCACCAATTCCAGCATAATGAGATTTGTAGCTAGCATCAGTGTTAACTTTTATCGATCCATACTTGGGAGGAGAACAGCAAATATTCAAAGCCTTGGTAATGGAGGGATTAGAAGAGGGGATTAGCTCCAACACAGTTCCAAAGTTTTTAAATTTAATCAATTTTTGTACATAGGCAATGCAATTTAGGCCCACCTTCATTGGCTCTAAAGGAGAAGCTTCATACTTCAAGTGGTTTCTTGTCATCTAAACAAACCAAGCCACAATGTTTGGGATATCTTGAAGTTTGATTCCCCTCCAATCAGACCAATCAGACCAGCAATTGACCAGCAATTATATAATACATCCCATGATAGATTCATGGTTGGAACATTCAGCTTTGCAAGCACAATAAACCAAATATTTTGTACCCAAGGGCAGGCAAATAAAAGGTGAGCAAGTGTTTCCTTCTCATTCAGACAAAAAACACATCTAGAGGGTCCTCTTAGACGCTTCAATTTCAAGATATCATCAGTGGGGATAAACTTTGAGAAGAGTCTCCATATGAAAAAGGATATGGAAGGAGTAAGAAATTAGTTCCAAATTATATGACCCCAATCCACCACCTGCTGGGGAGGATGAGTTGGGGGTATGTTCTTTTTTATAGAAATTCTATCCTTTTTCCCATGTTTAATAGAGAATTTCATAATTTTGGAGATTTGAGGGGGGTTGCAAAAAGGAAGGATAGGAGTAAGGTTCCACTTATCATGTTCCCAAAGGTCCTTCACATACTTGGAAAAGGCTGGAGCATTTTGGTCAAGAAGCAGGCTGCCATAAGACCAATTATCCCACCAAATGTTTACCTGACCATTACCTATCTCCCAGACAAATATTTGTTCAGCTTCCTCCCTAATCTGTAACATCTTTTTCCAAATAGGAGAGTCCCCGAATCCCACAGATAATTGGGTAGGGTGTTGGTGCTTACAATATTTACCTTATAAGAATTCAGCCCAAAGAGAAGGAATGAGATCTGAATTTAATCCAAAGTTTACATTTAGAGTGCATTATTTGAGGAAAAGACTTGAAGCCTAATCCTCCTTCCAAAAAAGGTTTACACTCCTTAGCCCATTTAGTCCAGTGTTTTTGCTTCCTTTGACCAGCCCATAGAAATCTATTGAACATACCTTCCAATAATCTTTGAGTAGTCTTTTTTAAAATATTCATTTGCAGAAGAAAAGATGGAATAGAAGATAGAAAACTTTTCATAAGGGTTATCCTTCTCCCATTGGACAAATAAGAATTCTCCCATTCTTGCAGTTTGCTTTGAATCTTCTCTAGAATATGATCAAACTGAAATTTTTAGCTCTTCCTTTGATAAGAAATATCCCTAGATACTTCACAGAAAGATGGCTATTGGTACAGCCAGTGAAGTCAGAAACTCAGGTTCTAAACTCACTTTTGCATTTTTTACTGAAAATAGTAGTGCACTTCTGATCATTCAACTTCATTCCAGAGACTTCCAGAAAATTCTCTAAGCTTTGCATGAATAATCTAACAGTAGACTTGGAAGCTTTTAAAAATATACTGATATCATTAGAAAAAGCCAAATGGTTAATTAAGATGGAAGATCTATGCTTATAAAGGGAGTGGGGTTTCGTGGCTGCCCTATCATTCCAAATTCTTGATTA